>NW_027113216.1:292001-301731 GCF_000696795.3 Halyomorpha halys | reverse complement strand
TATCAAACAAAATCGGAAACATATATAACAATAACTTAACTAGATAGTTGATAACACTAACTGAAGATAAAATATAATATTGAAAAGATAAAAATTATAAAAAATAAATAATGAAAAAAAGTTTAAATCAGACAGTGCTCATGTAAATAAAGAAATTAAAATAATAAATGGTGCAGAATAAAATGTAAATTTTGAAAAAATACAGGACATTGTGCATAAGAAATCGATATACATAATACACAGGGCAAGAATGAAAACTACATATATGTCCCGTATAAGTAGAACATTTGAAACAAGGGGCACCATCCATACTATAAGCATATGATTAATTAATAATACTAGCGCGCTATATGGCCTATTGGAGCTGTGGCCAAAAACAGAGAAGAAAGAGCCGTATTTTCTCCGGGCAACCAGTATCTTTTCTTCATTCTAATTCGGTGGAAAACCGTGAGTGAGTAGAGATGTTTCTGAAGTGCCCTCCTACAGCCGATGAGAAGGGAAATAGAGGGATGTGGTGAAGAAGAAGAAAGAAGCATGAGCAAGTGACCTTCCTTCTATTTTATTTTATTTTATTACTTCTTTATCCATTCAAGTGCTTCTTGTAACCGGCTTTTTATTATATTTTTCTTTGAATCTATGTGTTAGTCTTATTCTCGTAAAATGTATCTATTTGTTTATTTTTGGTAAACTGATCTACTGCTGTGACTATAAATGATGGTCTGATCTCACATTGCCGTCTGATAGTGAATTTGTTTTGCGGGTCACTGAAGAGGATCTAGGAGGGTGAATTCCGGAGAGCTAATTTGTTGATCGGGTGAATTAAAAAATTATGAAGAGGTGAAATTGGAGGAGCAGAAATGGGAAAGAAAAAAAGGAATGAATTGAAATAATTGTATTTGGTCTATAGACCGAAATTGATTGTAAAAGGAAACCTGTGGGGAAAAAAATTGTTTTCTTTATATCTTATTATACCTTGTAATTATAAGTAATTTATATTTGTCCGATTACGGATTGATAAGTATGCTGTGTGATATTGGAACTTGGTGTATTTAGGCAGTATATATGAATAAAGTATTTCTCTCTCTCTCTGATTCACACCACTACCATCCATCATCATCATCATCAATATACATATCTAGTTTTCCTAAACACCTAATCAATTAACATACCTTAACCATAAATGTCTCGTTTCGGCCACCCTTCATACCCTACAATTATCATAGATTTAGTATTTAACATTTATTATTCTCTCTTGTTCAACCCGTCTATAAATTGTAAATAAATTCTCTTTCTGTTACTTTATGCCATATTTTCATTGCAATTAATCCCCATACAGTCCAATAATAATATTCTACCAGCCAGTCAAAAGTGAAGTAGCGCCTGATCTTAGGTTTAAGGCACACTTCACACAATATATATGCTTTTATGGGTAAAAGATGCGAAGTAATGCAGATAAGTAAAAAGTAAGAAGCTAAAACAAGAACAATGTCAGTTAACCCAAAACCTCAAAATCAGGTCCGGATAACTATCTTCTGAAAAAGATGGGTAGCTTTTGTCTGTTAAATAATGTTAAATATGCAGTATTTTTTTAATTAGTGAGAAATGTAAAAATAAAAATTATTATTATTAATATGAATGATTTTTAATTTATTATTATTTTTGTATATCAACATTTGGATATTATTTCAGTCATTTATTATTGTACATGCTAAATCTATTTGTATGGTTCTTGCTCCCCAAAAGCAAAAAATATCAGTATGAATAGAACTTAAATTTAAGAAATAGATGAGTTTGTGAAAATATGATGTATCAGTAAAACATAAACGATAACTGATTCAGAAATCCAGCGATGTGCATTGTTCACCCTCTCTCTCTGAGGGTTGAAGTAACAAGTGCCCAGACTCCATTGCCCTTCTAGAAGTGATTTCATTATCCTTCTAAATTATTCATAATTGTACCAATGGAGTAGAAAACCTTCGGGGAACTGCTGGCCCATTGGGGGCGGAGAGGAAGAGGGGAAACTGAACACAGCAGAAGAACAAGTCTTCAAGATACACCAAAACCAAATCAACCAACAAGTAATTTTAATCTAATTCAATTATTTATTCAACAATCAGATTAATTTAACCAAAAAAATTAATAAAAATTATGATCACCTTCGGCAAAACTCAATCAATTGTCATTAATTATCCAAGAATAGAGGCATTTTATTTTGTTCATCATAGTTATAATTTATTTTTAATACAGTCCACTTTATTCAAACCAGCTATACCAGCATAGAAAATTAATTTGGGTAATATCTTCCAATTTAAAATCCGGGGAATACTCTCAAATCTTACAGGCATAGAATACTCCTCGATTTGACTGGCGCTAGAGGAGATGCTCCTCCACTTCTGAGCATCTTCCAACGAATACAAGGTAACAAACATAATAAAATTCGGCACAAGGAGGAAAACAGGGATTGGATTTAGCCAAATCTGCTTTGGAATAATGGTTATCATTCGAACCGTAAAGGAGACCAGTTGATCGAATTTCGAAGGGAGCGGCATGCCATCACACACTCCCATGCTCTAATCTGCGCTAAGCCTCTTTGTAGACGAGTGGCCACCTTACCCGGCTCCGATCTCGGATAATTAAAAAGACAGAGGATGCTGCTGAGTCATCAAAGGCGGGGTTATATTAAAAGTTTCCTTCATTACTCCCTCACGAGGGCTAATACCGAGTCCTTAATAAGGCCTGATGAAGTGGAAGAGAAGGATAAAGATCTCGTGGCCAGCGAGCAGTCTAATATAGCATCGTGTCTTTTCATGTCAATATTAGTCGGTCTGAGGGCCTTTCTTCAACTTTTTTAGTGGGGGGGGGGATGAGTAAGGTCATCAAAATACCATAGCCTCCTCCATCTAATGTCTTTAACAGGAGGGTTGCTATACAGCTTCATTTCCTAAGAGTGATTTTAATTCATAGTGATTAAGGATCACATCCGCAATCATAATTAAAACTCCAGAACCAGGCAGTATATCAGAGAGGATCCTTGGTTATCTTATCATAAAAGAAAACTAAAGCTAATACAGTACTAAGTTAATAGAGTATTTTTCGTTTTTTCGAAATATGAAAGTTTTTTTGTTTTTTTAAATTTATTCTCTAACTATACTAACAAGTAGTTGGCAAGTATGTTAGTTGATTAATGTTATGTTGATGAGGGCAAAAAAAAAAATTAAATTTTAATGTGCAGTTAGAGAATAAATAGTGATTAAAGAAAACAAAACAAAAAAAAAACTGTCATGTTTCGAAAAAAATTATCTTCCTCCACCAAGATTTTTTCGAGGTTTCGCGCACCTCCACTGCCCCTCTGAATTAAGTTTTTTTTTTTTCATACCTCCTGGAACAAAGAAATAAGCATTAACAAATATATACAATAGAAAAATGATATGTACATATACCGGCCATTTCACTCTCTTGTTTTGCCGGGATGGTATTATAAGAATGGTTGTCGGGTCCGCTGAAGGCAGTGTCAACAATGATGGCATATATTTACCTGGATGCTCAGTAAGAATAGGGAGGAGCTATTCCTGTTAGTGGTGTTGAAGCGATGACTTCAGGCTGCAGAGGTTGAAGTTTACGTAGTTAACGTTTGTTATTATGTTGAAGTAACATAATTAACTTTTTGGGATAAAACCTTTTTTCTTCTTTCAACACTATTTTTTGTGGAATTTTTGCTATTTCCTATATTCCTATATATTTCCTTCTTCCACTTCCAAATTGCGTCATTAATAATTATATATGTTCCAACAAGTAGTTGGCCATTATGTGAATTGATTAATTAGGAAATATCAAAAAGAACGCAAAATGCCACAATAAATACCGTTGGAAGAAGAAAAAAGGTTTTATCTCAAAAAGATAATTCTGTAACTTCAACTCAATACACATAAAAACTTTCAACCCTATAACTTAATTCAGAGGGGCAGTGGAGGTGCGTGAAACCTCGAAAAAATAGTGATGGAGGAAGAAAATGGAAAAAGGAAAGAAAAAGGAAAAGAAAGTTTTTTTTTAATCACTATTTATTCTCTAACTACGCATAAAAATTTAATTGTTGTTTTCGCCGTCATTAAACAGACATTATTGCCTTGGCATGACGTTAGTTCGGCGTAAACATCCGTTAGGCTTATCTACTCATACGAGTATTATTTGAAATTATTTCGTTGTTTTTTTTAGTTTTCATTGTTATATTAGCAATTATCTATTAAGTTACATTCCTTATTGTTCTAGTGTAGTACGTAATAATTTGCATTTTGATTAAATGTTTTTTCAACCTATGCCACCTCCTGTTCCTGTGAAGTATTTCTTGTTAGCAGCAAATGTTTTGGTAGCCATATTTTCAAAATTATTTCTTAAATTATACGTCATTAATTTCATATGTTGTTTTGCGTTGAACTCTTTTTCTATTTCTTCACTACAGTATAGTTTTTATTTGGATGTAGAAGTAACAGACATTTTTAATTTTTAAGATACTGCTTTATTTTTTTTTTTAATCCCAAGAAAATTTCTTTCTCTCTAGCGCAGAAATTTCGACTTCTCTTATTCATGATGAAACAACAATTTCAATGTAATTGCACTAATGAAATAACTTAATCAAGAAACTTTTCCAAGTATTCTATTTATTTTATGTAAGTATAAGTTATTTGAAATAATAGCCTTTTGATTCATTATTGTTGACAGTTTTTTTTATTATAATAATATCTTTCTATGGATGAAATATGAGATGAATTGAAAAAAAAAATCATTATCTGTTTAAATAAATTATAATTCACTGATTTAAAATTGATATATTATTTGGTGGGGGGAACAAGTCCGGCAAGTGGGCCTAGTGGTGTTTTTTTCCAATCCCTAACGGCTACTGTGGGTTGCCACCACGTACCAACCAAGGTGGGAGTGTCAAGATTCATTCTTCGGGACCGCCGAAAAATTAATGTTAACTGCCCTAGGTGGAAATCGAACGCACAGGGACCTGCGTCCCAACCTCCACGGACGTCACGTCATTCACTGTATGAACTGTGCCTTCAAGTAATGTCAGGCATTGCTACACTTTTGAATCGCTGGTTTGATAGTGGACAGTATAAAATAGTGATAAATAAAAATTAATTAATTGCATAAATTACAATTGAAGTAGGTGGTGGCTGGAACAACAGATATGTTAGTTTATTTTGAATAATGGGTATGTGATTAAATTACGAAGATGATGATGGTTGAATTGTATTGATAGGTGGACTTATTCCATGTCTCGATTATCCTGTCTTCCTTTCTTGATTTCCTCCTCCTGCTCTGTTCCTGAAGCACTTAAAGGTGTCTCTACTCACACATTTTCTAGTAGAAGATACGTGAAGAGAAATAAGTGGTAGCCACTGGCTAAGCCTCGATAGCCAGTGTGAGTGTTTTGATTTCTTGGCCACATGAGGCGCTGGTGATTAATTAATTCATTAAAATTTGTTTGAACGGAAGTAAGTCACCTTAGTTGGGCATAAGTAATAGAATGAAAAAAAACGGGAAACTTTGATAAATATAGAAAAACGTAATAATTATGAAGTTTAGCTAATATTTAATTTGAATTTCCAAGAAGATTAGCATGATCTACCGACAGTTATCTCAGTTTCAGGTAGCCAAGAAACCTGGATAACAAAACTGTAGACCAGAAAGAGGTCGCTACGTAACTGGAGTTTTACTAAACTCCTGGTTATACAAACCTTAATTTTACCGGAGATTGGTGCAACCGGCCCTAAGAGGAGTAACATAAATGGATACATTTTCAACCATTACTTTTCGCACGTGAGCATTTGACGAAAGCTAACAAGAGTAACGACATATCGGCCCGGACAAAGCAAACCCAATAAACCAATGGAGTGGCCCCTATAAGATGGAGGAACCAATAAGACGAGAGGACGTGAATACAATGACCAATGGCAGGAGCTCTTTGATAGACCACCCTAATAGATCACACTCCATCTTCTTCTCACCTAATCCTTCTTCAATCTCCTTTAGCCTACTTTGCTTATCGATGGCATGTCCACTCCCAGCCGCGATTTAGCTGAATTTTAATAAGCACTATCAGCACCGCAGTGAGATCCTTCTGTAATATCAATGAACGCTGGTGAGATTATTTAGTAAGAAATGAAATATAATTCTATCGCTTTTTTTTTTATCAATACGTAAAAAATAAAATATTACTTCATAAATCAAAGAGTTGTTTGTACATAAATAATTTCTAGTAACATTTACTTTTTCTAGGTCAGTACATTTTTTATAACATAAGTAACAATTCACATACATTGTCAGAACCTACTTTGAATTAACAATATTTATAATGATATTTGTTCCTCATAATAATTTATTGTTTAAAAATATATAATACAATAAAGCTGATTAAATAATGACGCACTAATGTATATAAGAATAAACAATTAAGTTTAAGTGACAATAAAAGGTGGAAAAAAAATCAAAATTAAAAATACTTTTTAGCATATGCTGTTTGTATCGTCTTCTTTTATTTATTTTTTGTTAATGTATAAGAGTAGTAATGCATTCTGACATAATTAAGCACAATAAGTATTAATATTTTAAGTGCTCATTCATATAATAATAAAAAATAAATACTGTGAACCGGTACGACCCATGAAGGTTCATATGAGTTCAGAACTTAGTAAGGAAGCGCTGTTTTTAGAACAACGGTTATACAAGGAGGTGAATTATTCAAGATTACGCTCAACCGTAAGATATTTCCCAATTAAGGATTCCCACTTTTGAGGTTGGGTGGATCCCAGGAGGCCCCAGAACTCACAGAGTTGACTCACGGCTACGGTGTAACAGAAAATAATTATCTGCCACAGCCGGATTCGAATCTAGGTCCTTGGTTCATTTATATAATACATACAGAAATTAGAATAACAAAAGAGGAAAAAATATAATGGGAAAAATACAATTGTAGTAAGTATAAACAAAAGTATATAGTAAAATAAAAATTTTACTACCAATAAAATAAACATACATTTGCTCCTATATACAATATGTACATTCAGACTTGGAAACTCCAAACCAAGCCTTGCCACTTGTGTGAAAAGCAAAGCAGTGCTCAAAGAGGTCCCAGTGTTTCTATCACTCGTATTGAATATCGCCAACATTTGACATTCTTGATTAAAAGAAATCTGTTATTTTTAACTGACTGCTATTAGTTGTTGGTTATATTTTTTCCAAATTATATAATAAAGAAAAAAATATAAAAATGGTTAGTTAATCTCGTGTGAAACATTGACATCCATTGAAGTTTCAAATTCCAGAGTCTAATATTTACTAACATTTCATCTTTTGTTCGTGGGTCGAGTTGTAAAAGTGTTAACCTTATCCACCTAATAAACGTTTTTAGGCATAAATATGAAGAATAATTTCGTTCCTGATGAATGAACTCTTAAGTGCCTTGGTTTTTTCCTAAATATCTGAAACAAGAAAGAACACCGATATCATTAATCTCCAAAGAGTAGCTGCTTTTTCGTGTGTAGAAAAAAAAAATAAAATAAAAGTTGTTTCGATGAAATATAATAGAAACAAGAGAGGTTAGATTTCCGCGGGAGCTGAAGCTGGAAGAATCTAATTTCCTGAATGTTGGAAAAGCCCATTCAAATTTCAAGCTAATGAAAATTCTTTCCGAGCGATTCAAAGGGCACATTATCTTCTGCCACACCCCCCCCCCTCTAATGCAGGATATTAAATATTTAATATTAGATCCATGTTGTATCGGTTCGCCTTTCTTTCCATTGAGTTATTTCGAAATTTGGTTTTTCCTTTTAAGCGAGCCGCTTCTCAGTCCAGCAGACTTTAGTCCAAAGGAAATTGAAAATCCCAAGAGAAAAAAAATTCTCGTGAGTTCATATTTTGTAAATATTTGAATTTAATGTTGATCTGAAGAATTTTTGAACGTTGGCACTCATGTAAAAATGATCTATACTATTTATAAAGTCGGTTTATTCTAATTAATAATTAAAGTAATATTAGTCTCCTAATAATATTAATATTTTCTATACTTTACTTATTTTTTAAAATATATTTATTGATATTTACAACTGTATTTACTTAAAACTACATCTAGTAAATTTGATGTTAGATTATAATGGGATGATACGGAATCGTAGAGAAACTAACAATCAGTAGAACTTTAATAACATTTCTAGATTATAAGTTCTCGAAGCCATCTTATTTTCAGGCACCTAGGATGATTTTTTAGAAATGGAAGAGCAAGCAAGGTTAAAAATAAGTGGGTTTAGGTCGTTAGGGAGTTTATTTTAAAATCTTTATGGATGACTTAATTTGTGACAAAGTAGGTAGAGGATTGAAAATTTTACGAAGGATTTTGGATAATAATGGATTTTAAGTAATGGGTGTGAGAGGAATTCAAAAGTTTAGTGGAGCCCAAAAGCTCATAAACTCTTAAAATCTTATAAAACTCATATATAACATAAATTAGAAAATTATAACAATGATGTAATTGTAATTGGCTAAAATGTCTTTGGAAAATGTTCTAAAAAAATTGATTTGGATATAATAAAGTTATATGATATACATCGTTAGAAATACAGGAGCTATCTGGAATCAGAGGATTAAAGCAAGAAGGAAAAGAACAGTGGACTGCTTGATCTCGTGATATAGAGGTAAGAAGGTTAAGTGGGTGGAACATGTGGGTTGAAGCAATCCATCAGGACCCCTCTACACATCAATGAATACCAGTATAGTGGATGGCCAAAAACCAAATGGATAGACAAAATCAACCACGATGCGAAAGAGCTTCATGCAGCAAACTGGAAAGCAGTATCCTAAAACAGTCAGGCGTGTAAATGGGCCGTTCTTTGCTCAGGTGGTTGAGGCCCAGTTTTTGCAAACTGAAAAAATCGACGGCGCGGGTTCGAATCCAGGAAACTAGAAAGCAGTAGCAGGTATTTAGGGGTTTCAGTTAAGGCTATAAACGAATATGATTTTCTTTTTCATATAATAATTGGTTTGACCTACTTTACTAAAATCCTCATTGTTTTTTTTTTGTGAAAAAAAATCATTTAACAGAATTAGTGATGTATTTTTCTTATTCCCCAGACGAGACGAATCGATTATATATAATATAAAATTCTTATGTAATATAAGAATAATGAAGAAAATGTGTATTACTTTCTTAGCTACGCGGCCAAAATGTTTAATTTAGTTAATAATTCTTTATGAAAGAATAATAACCTTTAATCTTCCCGGAAAAATTCTCAACATTTAGCAAAATGCCTCATCACATAAAATACGAACAAACAAATATTGATTTTTATATATTAGATAAACAATAAAAAAGGTATAGTATGGTTTTGTGAATTAGATATGGATTTGTAAATTAATACGAAGACAGAAAACAATAAGAAATGGAAAGAGATATCGAATCGGATGAAGCTTGGTATCGAGGGAATTCCCATCAAAGAGAAACCATTTCCCCTGCCACATATCACCTCATCCTCAAATCGTTTCTTTCTGACAGATCCTTTCCTGTCCGACTGGTTTCATCTGTCAGGCCTCCTTTAGCAAGGGAACATTCTCAAGCCGCAATTGTATTCTGCGTATACACACGAATGAACATAACACCGTCAGTGACGTACACAAAGACAAAGTGATAGGTAAGGTAACTTTTTTTGAAAAATATTATATCGATATGAAATCACCC
>NW_027113216.1:287657-291085 GCF_000696795.3 Halyomorpha halys | reverse complement strand
ATTTAAATTCAAAAATAATATTTTTTTTGGTTGGCTCTACAGGCTTTGTAGATCTTTGGCCGCCCGCATCAGCCTTCTCCAAGCCTGCTATCTTGGCTTTCCAGTTTGCTGCTTGTAGCTCTTTGTCTCTCGTTGATTTTGTCTATCATGGTCTCTTGTCAAATATACAGGCATTCATTGTTGAGTAGAAGCGTCCTGATGGATTGCTTCGAGCCACTTGTCCAGCCCATCTTAACCTTCTTGCCTTCATATGGTTAAATATTGACTGACCAGTCTTTGCAAGCAGTTAACTATAAGTTCTTCTCCTCCATGTGGTAAGGCTCTGATCCCAGATTGATCTTGTAACTAATAAATATATAAAGTGATAAATATAACTAGTTATAAATATTTGAAAATAAAGGGTAATAAATATAAATAAATATTATATTTTCACTTATCAATAAATCGATGTTGAATTATAAAATAAAATACTGCACCCTAAACTTGACTTGTTTTTGTAATATAAATTGAAAATTATTCCATTTTAATATGAGTGGATGGAGAACTAAGCTTCTGAGAGGAAAACAGTAAGTTGTTCGTCAGGGCTTTAGGGCGTAAAACCCATCAACAGCCATGTTTCCTATTTTATTTTCCTTGTTTGGTTTTATACCTTTGATATTTCAATATTTTCAAAAAATTTATATTATATTATTTTTATTTTACTTTCAAGATTCCAAGCTTATATCTTTAAATTTGAAATGGTTAATTATTTCAGTGTTTATTTATATGTGATATTTAAACGTGTTAGGTATATGTTTTAAATCTTGTTTGACAGTTTATCCTTCTTAAAAAAATAAATACCATTTTTTTCTCGTCATAATTAAGAGCTAGTGATACACCTGGTTCCACCTATAATCTACTTGAAACCGTGCCATAGGAATGGCATTCCTGAAAGATGAGGCTAACGGTTAGTATACTATTACAATATTGAAACTTTTGCAGTGGCTGCTTATTGAGCAGATATGAATGAGTAATATTAGTATGTCCTATTTTCAATACGGCTATTACGTAGGTCATTGTTACACCGATTCTCTTCATGTGTACAGGAAACGATCAGAGAAGACTCCATAACAGTAATACATTTGTGAAGTGTAAATAGTAATTGTTAATATGCAATGATAATTGTGATTGTAAATTTCTCACTTTATAATTTCAAATGTATTTGTATTTCAACTGCATGAAAATACCAATTGTAATCTAATTTGTAAATCAAGTTGGCCCGAGTGGTCGAAACACTTAAATAAATAAACCATTTTCAGATTAGTGAAAAGCAGTTTGCTATTTTTGTTAGTTTATTTAGTAATTCGGCGCATGATACATTTAATTTTTTTTTCAGATTAGTAATTTATTGCGGTATTTTGGTTTTAGATATTCTAATTTCTTGTAAAAGCATACTTCTATTGGAATTTTTTTTTCATATGCAGTATCTCAACATCCTGAAAATCAAAATTGTGTCCTTTTTCGGCATAGATCTGTACTAAAGTTTTTTCTTTTATTTAGAATTACACTTGCTCTTACAGTAGGTAGAATGTTTATATATCCTGTATTGATCACTCTCCCTATAGCATAATCCAGCACAGCTTAGACAGTTGATTTTATATATCAATCCCATCTTTATTTTTATCAATTTTTTTTTTCATGTTGATGTACATTCTATATTTTGTTTTGGTCAGTATGAAAATTTATAATTATATATTTACTGTGTCCTTGCCTGGAAATACATAGAGGTAACTGAATCACAGTTTAAATGGTATATGATAGGATCATTATAAAATGTGTTGGAAACAAAACTATTTACAAGAGAATATTGTTGGGTCATGTTATATATTCATTAAGAACCCTTTAGACCAACCCTTAGAGTGGGTACCTAACCCTTAGGGTGGGTACCTAACCGATAAACGACATTAGCCAGCGACCTACGGCATAATAATAGCTTTATAGGTTTTAAGAGAGAGCCTTTTACCTCTGCTCGATCATAGATAAAGCGGTTAGGAGAGATTGTTCCGCTGATCGTGTTCCGACTAAGGCGGTAAAGACTTTAGCAGTTCGATCAGGCCGTATAATGAATATTTGAGATGAGATTTGAGCCAGATGTAGCGATAGATAGATAACTCAGTTCCGCTCCAATTATGACTACGTGTGACTGACTCAGAGCGGCCCAATCCCCAAGACTTCCTCTTCCAGGATGGCTTTTCAATTAGACTCCAGGAACACCACCGCTGGAGCGTAAGATCATTTTTAATGAAGGAGCGCCGAAGCGGTCCTGTACACCCACCCTACACTGTGCCCTCTCCCCATATCAATGTGCCCTTCAAAGGAGTCAATATTTGCGATAATATCTAGGCTCTGTTCATGACAATGCGTGGTTATGATTCCAACAAAGAAAAAACGAGCCTGGGGATGGGGAGAGTGGAGAAGTTCTCAAGTGCAGTTATGAAACCTGTCATGCTCCCTCCAATAACTATCCAATTTCCATTCAGACACTCTATAATTACATTGATAACAAACAATCTACATACTTATAAAAATAGATGGGATATGGCAACATATAAAGCATAGCTAATAAAAGATATGTGTCTATGGTAGTAAAGTAATATCTGTACCTTTGTGAAGTTGGCCCCCTCCATTCTATAAATAATATAATTATTGGATTAATTATTTTATATATTCTTGTTTGAGAGTGGTTTAGTTTATTCTTAATTTAAAACAAATTTGATCCTTTTTTTCTCTCAATTTTATTCTTTACAACTTTTCCAACGTTTCGACCAAAGTTCCAAGGTCCAAAATACATATATACGTTTTTATTTGACTGTTGCAGGTATACATATTTTTTGTGGGTCTTACAACTTTATTTAGCCGACGTTTCACAACTTTATTGTTTGCATAGTCATGCACTACAATTAAAAAAAAAGTTGTTTTCTAGAACAAATACTTTCTTCAACTAATTACGATAAAACTATAAATACATAGTGTATATAATTTATGATTAGTAAGTATTATAATTAAAACATTGTTTAATAAAAACATTACTAACAATTGTCTATTACAGTGTGATCCAACTAATTCCATGTTTGTGCAAGAACTGAATAGATTTTGAAGTGGAGGTAGGTTTGCTTTTGGTTTTTCTAATACACAAAAAAAAGTTACGTGTTAGAAAAATCAAAACAAAACTACCTCTAAAACCAATTCAGTTCAGGCTCAAACCTGGAATTAGTTGGATCACAATGTAACAGACAATTGTAAGTATTATTTTAATTGTAATAGTTACCAATCATAAATTACCCTATGTACTGGTAGTATTATAGTAATAAGTTGAAGAAAGTAATTGTTCTATAAAACTATTTTGATTTTTTTCATTGTAGGACATAACTATGTAAACTATAAAGTTG
>NW_027113216.1:285913-287215 GCF_000696795.3 Halyomorpha halys | reverse complement strand
TTATGTGCAGAAGATATAAGAGCTCGACAGAGGGTAGAATATAGCCCATTATAAAAAGAGGATTAACAATAGAACTGTCCTCCAGTAGCCGCACCCCGATTAGGCTATCTTATCCAGTCCAGCTATCTCCTTCCAGGTCCTAGCCGTCCCCGTCCCCACTGCTCGCCCTGTCCCTACTGCTGTCCCGCTGCTGCTGATTCATCCCGACCCTGATATATGGTCCTCGCTAATTTACTATTATTCAAACTAGACCCTCGCAGTGGATTCGTCTCTGCTTATCGCCAGTTTGTTACTTTAATGGTTCGCCAATGACACAGTTAAAATCTTACAGTGTATAAAATACATCACGAGTAAAGAGTCAGCTGTTACGATAATCGATTTAACGTCCTGTATCATGCATCATCGGTAACGCTTTTCTTAATATTTGAATATTTGTCCGGGTGCGGTCAAAGAAAAAACTTAAATAGTAATAGAACTATTTAATATGTGCCAACTTTTCGCGCCACATTGAAGGGCTTCATCAGGGCTAAAAAACATACACCTAAATGAGGCAACAAAGTAAGCAACTACAATAAAATTTAACTTAGGTGTGGCTAATTGCGATAATTTCTAAAAAAATGAACAATGTAAATGACAGAAAAAAAAGATGTACAATGAAACATAAAATTAAATAAGAATAACAAAAAGTTTTAGACAATCAATGAATATGGAAATAATAGGTAAATTAAAAAGGAGATAAAAATCCACTCTAAAAGATGGAATAAGATTAAAATCAAGAATAAAGGAAAATAATGATCAAAATAGGAAAACTAGGTGGTAAGGTTAATGAATAAAGTCTTGAACAAAAATGGAACAGGAGGCAGAAGAGAAAGAGAAGTGGTTAGCGGCAAAATAATATGTTATATTTGAAAATAATGTTAAAGTAAAAGTAATATTAACCTGTTAACCAGGGAACAATAACGCAGATATAAATTAATCCTTAATATAAGGATCAGTATTTTAGACAATCCCTGCAGTAGATGGAGAGGAATGAGGAAACCTCAAGATCCTTGCGGCTCCAGACCACACTCTGAGGTCACTACCACCCTCCAATCTCCTTTCTCTTAATTAAAAATATCCTCCTGCCGCATCCTGTACGCAGCACCTCGTTAAAATAAAAAAATATTGTTGTACTGATTTTTTATTTTTTTTATTTTGAAGCTATTTCTTAACGCATTAATTATATTGCGTAACAAGGCATTGATTTAAAGTCGAGTGTGATAGTTATAAAATTCAGAAATGGAAAAGAGATAAACTTTATTA
>NW_027113216.1:284089-284316 GCF_000696795.3 Halyomorpha halys | reverse complement strand
TATTTTCGCACATAAGTATTAAATTCATTTGATGCAATCATTTTCGGGATCTTGTGCTCAACTTGTTTCAAAACATTCACGCTATCTACTCGAATAATTTCAGCTATCAATAATAAAAATCGGCTCTATATAAAAATCGTTGTGTAGATATCCCATGGCAACCCTGGTATTCTACAACCTTAGAATGAAATTGCGTAATTCGTTCGTTATCTCCAAAACTTTTTTTT
>NW_027113216.1:283603-283923 GCF_000696795.3 Halyomorpha halys | reverse complement strand
TTTTTATTTTAGTATGTATGAGATCATTCATCACTATTACCTATTGCCCACATCTGTGTGGCAGATTGTAATATGTATCAATAAATAAATCTATTAATAAAGTTGGGCTGCCCATTATATACTGTACTGGACTGCTAGACTGCTAAATCCACAGCATACTTATACCTAGTAATTTTTTTAAAATTCTTATGATTCATAGGGATAGTAAAGTAAATTTATAATATAATTGTAACATATGATTTTTTTTCGTTTTATAATATTTTCTACTGATACTTTATTTGAAAAAAATAACATTTTCCCTCTTAACCCAATAAATCTTT
>NW_027113216.1:282295-282662 GCF_000696795.3 Halyomorpha halys | reverse complement strand
TAATCAAATTGACCTATGAAATAATAAAACAATAGGAAATCATGTAAATTAGCTTGCCTCATTTTGCAGAATAAAGCTAAAAATCAATACAAATACGACTTTGATGATACAATAATTTTAAATAAAGAAAATAATAAGTTCAAAAGAAAAATTTAGTCTATTTATATATCAGAGAATGTTAATTATACACTGAATTTTAAAACAAACGCAAAAAATTTGAACCCACACTATGCAGAAATTTTAAACCAAATTAATATGTGAATAATGTGGTTAGATTTCTAGCTAATATTTACAATTAAATATAATAAAATAAAAAAAAATAAAATAAATAGTAATTTAGATCCAAATACAATAATAAATTGATTAT
>NW_027113216.1:279156-279554 GCF_000696795.3 Halyomorpha halys | reverse complement strand
TAAATTAAATATATATTTAGTTCGATGCAATCTTCCAATATAGAAGATATATTCATATATATCACTTCGAATATTGTCCAATAAATCAAAGCCGATAATTAACAATTTAAATTTGTTTTAATAAAATTAATTGTATCTATTTATTATCTCAAACATTCTTCATTAATATATTAGATTTTCAACGTTTTGGCCAACCTGGCAGGGCCAGGTTCATGCTCAACGACAATTTATTAAACAACAGCCTTTATTATACACTTATTGTTAACAGTTAACAACAACATTATTACTAATAAATTAGCATAGTTAAATATAAATTAACATCTCACATCTAACTATTAGAATTGTTTACAAAGCAACATTCTGCCCAGTTTTAATAATTTTAATCAAATTGACCTATG
>NW_027113216.1:269792-279106 GCF_000696795.3 Halyomorpha halys | reverse complement strand
CATGTTTTATCATGTTACCATGTCACCTACAGCAAATTTACTTGTTGTATATATGTGTATACAGTTGTAAATATCAATAAATAAATTATTAAAAATTGTTTAAGTAAAATGAATTGTATCTATTTATTATCTCAAACATTCTTCATTAATATATTAGATTTTCAACGTTTTTGCCAACCTGGCCATCCTCAACGACAATTTATTAAACAACAGCCTTTATTATACACTTATTGTTAACTGTTTTAAAGAACATTATTACTAATAAATTAGCATATTTAAATATAAATTAACATCTCACATCTAACTATTAGAATTGTTTACAAAGCAACATTCTGCCCAGTTTTAATAATTTTAATCAAATTGACCTATGAAATAATAAAACAATAGGAAATCGTGTTAATTTATTAATAATCATGCCTCATTTTGCAACACAAAGCTAAAAACCAATACAAATTCGACTTTTACAATACAATAATTTTACATAAAGAAAATAATAAGTTCAAAAGAAAAGTATTTAGTCCATTTATATATCAGAAAATATTAATTATACAGTGAATTTTAAAACAAACGCAAGAAATTTGAACCCAGATTATGCAGAAGTTTTAAACCAAATTAATATGTGAATAATGTGGTTAGATTTCTAGCTAATATTTACAATTAAATATAAAAAGATTTTTAAAAAATAAAATAAATAGTAATTTAGACCCAAATACAATAATAAATTGATTATATGGCCGAACTGATTTTAACATTTTTGATAAGTGATGTAATGAATTAAGTGTGTAAGTTAATTTATAATTAAAATTTTTGAAATTAAATAGAATAGTTACAAAATATTAGACATAAGATAAGGCAAGCTTACTAATAAATTAATATGATTCACTATGGTTTTATTGTTTCATAGGATAATTAACCTAAAATTATTAAACTTGAGAAGAACAGCTTGAAAACAATTTTAATAGTAGGATGTGGTGTGAATGTATAGTTAAGGTAAGCTTATTTATTAGTAATAATGTTGTTTATAATTGTTAACAATGAGCTGTTAATTAATAGATTGTCCTTGAGGATGGCCGGATTGGCCGAAACGTTGGCATAAAATATTAATTACGAGAATTGGAGAATAAAATTGATAAAATTTACTGTATTTAACAATAAAATAAGTCTCAAAGAAGTGATAAGATTATATTTAATTTAAATATTATTTATGAATGCTTGTACAGTGTTATGGTTACTAAAATCGTCTTATATTAACAACTAAATTAAGAATAATTTATGTATCGTTTTATAAAGTTTTTACTCTCGTTTTGTTTGTTTTATTCCTTCTCGGGATTTTATAAGGAAACTTTTATCATTTACGTGTTCCTGTTCCTAACTGACGTGACGATTTCGCATTCCTGTAAGGAAATTACGACCACGAAAGCTAGTCATTCCAGCTTAGTATTTATAAATCAAATTTTTCTTTAGAATAGTCTCTTAGTTTAGTAATCCCAACATGCACACTCTAAGTTTATTAGAGTGTATTATAATTCTTTATATTTACATTTCCTTTGTTATTTCTCTTCCTTTTTTTAGTCATTAATGATCCTTTATTTATTATTTATAATATAATTTAATTTTCTTTCACTAAAATATACATGTATATACTAAATATATACCATCCAAATAAAATTAAATCTGAACCAAACAACCCATTGGAAGGAAGTACAATTACTAAGCCATTGGTTGTTCAAAGAGGTGATTCTGAGTGAGGGGTGAGTAAGTAATGGGTAGCTCAGTTGTAAGGCACTGTGATATTAACTTCAAGGGCCCGGGTTCGAATCCGGCCGGGACAGACAATTATTTTCTGTTTTACTGTAGCCGTGAGTCTACCCTGTGTGTTCGGGAGCCCTCAGCCTCTAAAAAAAAAAATATATATATATCTTAACCGTTCTTTCTAGCGCATCTATTTAAGCTATAGCATTTCTATTTACTTCTATTTTTCATTTTATCTATATATTTTTAGTATCGCTAATCGTATCTTTTGAGGTTAATACACGATTTTTAATTTTGTGCATCTGATTCATTTTTTATAGTCCGATTCTTAGATTTTTCTCACGTGATCACCAACAGAATCAACCAATAAAACACAACACAGAAATAAACAGACTGAATTCCAGCTAGAATTAATTTATCTTAATTTTTATTTTGATATTTTAATGTTTAGTAATTAGTGCAGGAAATTCTTTATTTCTTAAAAAGAAAAATATTTCTTTAACCTTAGGACATGAGCAAAATATACAAATATTTATATGTGGAAGCAGGTGTCTCAGTAGTAAGGCCCTGTGTTACTAACTCTAGCTGTTATAGATAATTGTTTTCTGTTTCGCTATAGCTGTGAGTCAACCCTGTGGGTTCGAGAGCCCTCCAGTGTTTACTTAGCCTTTTTATTTAATATTTAATTTTTTAAAGTATAATATATTTATATAAATTATAACTTCAATGTCTAATTACCGTCAATATAAATGCTTCAACTAGCATAAAATAGCAATATATAATATAATTGTAAAAACTAAAGAGATAATAAGGAGCGCGGTGGTATTGTGGTAAGGCACGATGCTACTAACTCCAAGGACCCGGGTTCGAATCCGGCTGGGCAGAAAATTGTTTTGTGTTACACTGTAGCCATGGGTCAACCATGAGAGTTCGGTAGCCCTCTGGGGTTCACCTTGCCCCCTGAGGTGGGTACCGTTAATTGAGTAAAAATCTAAGGGTCTAGCCTGATTATGATAAAATCACCTCTTTGCCCAACCGTTGGTCTAGTAACAGTACTTCCTTAAAAGTACTGCACACTTAACCCTTCATGGATTGTAGCAGTACAGATTTTAATTACAAAAACTGTTAAGTTGGTCATCGATATCTGAGTGTTAAAATGTAACTAATGAAACAAGAGTTATGGACACAAATTATTTTAGATTCGGTAAATTATAACAATATTTTTGGTAATATTGGTAAAATGTGAATTTACTATAAGTCAATAAAACTCATAATAAAAGGTACAGACTAACAAGATTTTTAATGGTATCAAGATAGTTTGAACAAAAAAAAAGAAGAAAAAAAAAGTAAAAGGAAAAGGTAAATTTGCCTGGAAAAGGTTAGAGAGGAAACAGAAATAAGATTGTTTGTAAGTTAATAGTATTTTCCTCCCGTGACGCCGGACTGAGCTCTGAGCCTCCACAGGTGGTTGCTTTATTCCAATGGTTTTTTCTTCAGGGAATTCGACCTGACGCGAACCAACGGGGTGAGAAAGTACACAAGGAGCTTATGTAAAAGATTCCCGACTCTTCCTTATTCCTAACCAATATGAATCTCTCTCAGTTCGTATTTCTTTCTACTTTATTCCTTTTTTTATCCTTATTTATCAATCCCCTTGCAATTCTAAGTTACTATGTTCAGTAATTTGCACATCATGGAATTGCCGATGATGTTTGTCACTTGTTTTTATGACATCAGCAATGTTATAGCCACCTCAAATCGACGAAGTCTTTTAGAAGGAAGCTCTAAAGAAGAAAAAGATAAAGAAAGAAAGAATATAAATTAAAATAAAAGAGGTATTGAAGATAATATCAAATGAGCAATCTGAATAATGAAAAGCAATAATCAAATTTACAAAATTAATAACTATATACAAAATAATAATCTGAATGTTTGTTGGGACTGCGATAGTTCAGAAGAGATATTTCTTGCTATAGTAGGAGTATTGTTACGAATTTTTAAACGAAGATTTTGCTGAAAACTTTCAAAAGCGGTCAATAATTGGTAGGCTCACGTTTATACTCATTTAATTATAGTATCGATTGGTCCAAGCTTAATTAAATTAAATATAACAAAGGCACTCATCGAACACACAAAAAGAAATTATCATGGTGACATATAGTTTCTTTCTCTAAATTTTTTTTGTATATTTCTTTGCATTACATAACTTCATTTTTATTTTATTTCCTTAATTATGTTATTTTCCCTACTTATTCAATTACCTATGTATACACTTCATTTTCCCCTTCTCTCATCACTTTATTTTATTAATTCTATTCTGTAAAATTATTCACTTTATGTCATTCTGTTTATATTTCATTTTTTTTCTATATTCATTGGTTGTTAACTTGTTCCGTTCTTAGCCCTGATGAAGGCTATAAACTCTAGCCGAAACGTTGGCAAGATTAAATAAGTGACATTAACTTACTTTTGAGTTTTTTTTTTACCGCACCCCTAACCATCTTCTTCTCGCATTAGATAATTACATATTTTTTAATGTTATTTATTAATAACATTTATTTATTAATTAAGTTATTTAACATTACTGTCCACCAAACTTCGTACTCAATCGATTATAATAAAATTCCGGGTGTTTATGATAGTTAATTAACCATGATATTAAAAAAATAAATAGTTATAATATGCTAAAATATTTTGATTTTTAAATAAGTGTGTTAATTTTGTAAATGCTATTCCGGCTCTCTTAGCCTGCTTTGCTCCAAGACCTTCCTGTCTTGCGGGTGAGGTCCTCCTGCCCCTTAACAAATATCAATGCCGATCTTTTCGTTACTACTACACAAAACATATATTGTAATCTACAATATCATATATTTCATTTAATTTTAACGAAATATACAATTTTTATTTGCTTTATTTATTAATTCACATATGTTTTCAGAACATAAACAATCAGCAAATGTAATGTCTTACAAAATTATAAAAATGGTATGTGTGACATGATAAAGACCGGTACCCATTGGTACCTTCTCCAGACTTTTAATGATTTCATTAGTTAGCCAAGGAGATCACTCATCCAGCTCCTTTTTAATTTTTGTTACGTTTTTCAGGAATGCTTGTTGTAGTCATATTTTGTACTAGGCTATTAGTGTGGTGGTAGAGTTTGTCATAAAATGTCTTGTATGATCTTTAATGTGGTTTTGTACATTAGGTATGTGTAAGTCTGTATGCAGTGTTCTGTTACAAATGTACCATGGAGATAATGTGATGTAACGTAGTGTTTTTGATTGAAATGTTAGAACTTTGTTTATATGAGTTTTTTTTTTTTTACTTTCCCGTATATTTTTGAGGCATATTTTCAAGTGGGTTCAGTAAGTAGATGTACATGGGTAGTAGCTGTTGACATTTTTGGGCGGATCGTCAGTGCAATAGAGACCAAAGAGCTTTAGGAACTTTTTTAACGTTAGCTACGACATTGTTTATTTTTTATTTGTAGAATAATTCAATTTTTGTATTGATTATTGTTTCGAAAGTACTGAAACAAAAGGCAGAAAAATAGGGTGATTTAGGTAGAGCATTACTTTTCTAAAAAATTATTTTTTTAAAAGTATCTGGAGTGTCTCAAGATAAAAACTTGCACCATAGAACCTTTCTCTTATTAAACATATGCTGTTAAATGAATTTAAATCATGAGAATTCTAAGAAGAGATTTTTTCTAATAATCACTCCATTATTATTGAACAATTTATTGATGGTTCCTAAAAAAATTGGCATAAATATGACTCGGGTTCGAATCCTGTTGCGTCAGATAATTGTTTTCAGTTTCACTGTAGCTGTACGTCAGCAGTGAGGGTTCGGTAGCCCTCCGGGGTTCATTCAGCCCCATCAGATGGATACCATTAATTCGGTAAAAATCTGGTGGTCGACCGTGATTATGACCAAATCGTTCACTTGCACAACCGTTTTTGTTAGTCGTACTTTCTTACTTCCTTAAGTACTGCACCACTTCATAGGTAGAAGCAGTACGTTGATAAAACAAGATGATTGTATTTTCCTGATTTGTACATTACATCTATACCATATGTTTAGAGGACATAATCCATTTTGAAAATCCAAAACAAAAACGCAGAAATATTTTCATATCTCGAGTTTATTAATTCAAAGTTCAATAAAAACACACATATAATGTTTAATTTCATGTTTCTGTGAAAATGAAGAAACCAGCTCGCCATTAACACGATCATGCAGCTTTTGGCCCATTTCGTAGCGATATTTACCAGTATAAGAACAGAAAGGAATGAGAAACAAGAACACGATAGTGATAATTTACATGAGCGGATAAGATGTGACTTATTGCACATGAGCGCGCTCTGGGAGCCAGACCTGAAGGCCCGAAGGACCCAGACAGTTAGGAGGGGGTCACGTGACGAGGCCCTTAGTCCCTTCGTGCCCCCGCGGGATTTATTCAATTTGTCCCGACTCGTGCGTGCGTCATTTGCATTCCTCCATACTGCTTCCTTCCTTTTTGCAACTTGCAGTAAAACGAAGCTAGGCATGCACCTGCAATTAAATGACCGTGTTTCTTTAACCTTATGTCTTAATCGTAATTTTTTTTAATGAGAAATGTAGTAATATTTCATCATCTAAATGGTACTATTTCACAGCTGGACACCTACTGACTCGGTTCTGGCCGTTCAAGTTACAGGCATTAATGTTTTGTGAGGATGTTATAGCTTTCAAAAAATCAATAATTATCCGTTGCACCAATAAAGCTAATCTTCAAATTGAACTGAGATTTAGAGCAAATCTAATTTTAAGTAAGTAACCATCCATAGTCCCAGTCGGATCTGTTATTGTATGTTGGTGTATTGTATTACTTCGTTTCTATTCAAATTCCATAATGATCGAGATAAACGATTTGACAGACGACGAAAAAAATATATTCTGTCCTCGACCAAATCATTTCATAAATTATAATTACTTCCTGACCCACAATATAATTTAATAATACCCCACTTATTCCTGTTGAAGAGATCCGTTACTTAGGACATCTGGACAAACGACATGGAATCCTCATACAAAACTAAAAAGACAGGAAACTACTCGTTGATTCTATCAAAACATTTACTAGACATATGGTCTAAACTTCCAAGCCATTAACAAAGACTGATCTACATGACTATAATAAGACCTATATGGACATATGAAGTTGAGCTTTGGGGCTCCACTAAACCATCGAATTCCTACCGTATCTAAGCCTTTATGCTCCTTACTTTGTCACAAATCAAATCATCCATCAGGACCTCAATGTTCCATATGTTGCCAATTTTGCCAGAACATTTTATCCTTCCATTATAAACTTTCCAACCACCCAAACCCACTTGTTTATAACCTGTCTTCTCCTTCATAACCAAATAGTTCTCCTAGGTGTCTGAGAAGAAGATGGCCTCGAGATCTTCTCCTCTAGAAATGTTATTGGAGTTATATCAATGGGTAGATTCTCCAAATGTTTGTATCATGCCATTTTACCACTGTCAGCAAATTTTTTTGTTGAATATATTTTTATACAGTTGTAAATAACAATAGATAACCAATTTTAAGACGTCCTTAATTGCACATGTTGCTTTGTATAGAACTATTTTTCTATATCTTCCCAACAGTCTTGTTTTGGTTTGGAAATCATTTTTTTTTTTTTTTTTAATTTTTGATGATAATATTTTATGTTTTTATCAAACCTAAAAGAATTTTCTCCTCTCTAAAGGACACATTTGGGTTTCTATTGTTCTTGCTGAAACAACAATTTTAATATTACTAGTGGAGAAAGAATAAATAAAAATAAAATTAATAATAATAATAATAATAATAGATAAGTAAAGAAAAAATTAGAACCACCCACCTGTTCCAGTTGAGAGATACTGTGATGAAAACTCGGAAGTATACTGAGTGGAGGGGAGGTGATCGTTATTTTTTTTTTTCGTACCCTCCATTAAAAGGAAAAAGGAAACTAGGTACATGGAATATGTTAGTAGAAGTTGGTATCCTTTTTCTACCATAGGTATTTTAAGGCTTATTTAACAAGGGAGGTGATCGTTAACATTTTAAATTTGATAATAAAAAAAATTGTACCTTCACCCCTTGGAGAAGTTACGATATTAGTTATCTTGTAACCCCTCCCCCCAACCTCCCCTTAAGAAGACAGAGGAATGGAGAGGAAAGCCTAATAGCTAGCTGACACAGTGTGTTGGTAGGGCATTAACACACGTCACCGGCACGAAAACGGCAATGCAAATCACCCTTATTTACCGCCTCCGGGACCCGCCTCCGGCAAAAAGCCGGCCTAGCGTCATCCTTCACTCTGAGTCATCTACCGCCAGATGCCGCCTTCTTGGCTCGTCAACCGGGCCAACACATGCAAAGAACCTATCCTATAACATATATCTAGGGATGCTGGTAAAAAAAAATGTGTGTCAAAAATGGCTGAAATCAGTTCAGTGTTTTTCACGCTGTACTTGTATAACTTTTTGAAATTCTACCCTAAGGTACTATATTTACGGTCCTCCAAAGTTAGGTGCCGTAGTCCATTTTGAAAAAAAAAAAGTATTATGGAGGTTGATTTTTGACTCGGACCGCCATGAAAATCAACCTCCTCAGGCAGGATTCGAACAACGTTGTAGTTTAGAGATTCTTAAGAACGACGCATCAACACCCTAATAAAACAATAAAATTAGTATTTAAGATTTTTAAAATCGCAAGGTTTACTGTCACAAATATAAAATCGAACAACGAAAATGTTGATAAAATTTTTCAGTTGATATAATTTGAAAAAAAAAAATTCAGTTGATACAATCTAAAAAAATATTCAAGTCGATATAATTTGAAAAAAATATTTCAGTTGATATAATTTGAAATTCAACAAAAAAAATATTGTATGTTGATATAATCTTATTATTGATTTAAACATTTCAAAATACATTTTGTGTGTAATATTGATTAATAAATTGTAAAACTCCAGAAAAAATAACATATTGTTTGAACAAATTTCTGAAAAAAACACATTCACTTATCTCTGGATTAAGTGAAAGAAGCACATTTAGAACAGAGGGATTTTTTTTTTTTTTTTTTAGGGCTTTTTGAAACATTCAACATGAAATCAACTGATCAAACGCAGTATTGGGTAGTGAGTTCTCGGGTCATCACAACTTAGCCCCGATCTGTAAAATGAAATAAATGACCCTTCCACACTCTGACTACACTATTAGTTGTGGAACCTGACCCACTGGAGGAAGGAACCATGGTCATGGAGATCAATTCCAGTCTCTTTTGTGCAATAAATCGTGTATTGGGGGGGGGGAAGGAGATGTGTCAGGGGGGATATCCGGTTGACTTCTCGCCAGTCGCATCCAGCATTAATATTCCCACCAATGAAAAAGTCATTCTCTTTTAGAACTGAATCATCACTTTGCATATCATAATTTCAATCTAATATTTACGCATTTCAATTCTCGATTACTTAAATATATTTTATGAAAGGAAACCTAACTACTATTTCGAACCTAATAATTAGC
>NW_027113216.1:263754-266028 GCF_000696795.3 Halyomorpha halys | reverse complement strand
TTGAAAACAACAGAACAAACATTTATTATAACCTGATTATAATAGTTTACCTTTTGCCCGCTGAGAGCGGCCGAACGCAGTGGCAGCACATTCATCTACATTATGAATATAATTTACGTATATTTATGTATAATCACAATTTTTTTTCTTGTATTACTATCAGAAGATTATTACTTATCATTTATTGTTTGTTACAATATTTCTTTTATTTATTTATTTATTGATATTTACAACTGTATAAAAAATACAAGTAAATTTGATCATAATGACATAATGATATGATACAGCATGTAGAGGAACTACCCAGTAGGAGAACTTTAAAAACAGTTTACAATATAAAGGTCACGAGGCCATCTTCTTTTCAGGCGCCTCGGAGGATTGCCAGGAATGGAAGAGGAAGCAAGGTTAGAAACTAGTGGGTTTGCGTACAATATTTGTTAAAAATGAAATTATATATTTAAGGCTGTTTTATGCCAAGGATGTGACAACGACGTTTTCGATTAAATCGACTCGCGGGAAGTATTGTCCAATGGAATCGATTTTTCACAGTTTTTCGATTTCTTCCCGAACGATTAAAAGAATTTTGACTAAACTCGGTTAATCGATGAACAAATTAGTGGTCTTTAATATTATATTGGTCCTATATTCGTGGATATTTTTATACAGGGCTTAAATACGCTATTTTTAAATCGGATTCCTCTTAGAAGTACCTTTTATTTTGTTTATTTGAGAAAATTAATCTGTTTGTTAACAGTAAACCTAAGGAGAAAAATGAAGAAATAGATAAAGCAGGTTAAAGAATAGAAAATCAAAGAGCCAGGGTTGCCTGATCTCTCCTGATTCCAATGTAATGTATGAAACTGAATATTTGTTTGATGGTACTTTATGCGCTTCCATGCGCAAAAAAAAGTTATTTACAAAATTAGGCATTTATTCTTAATTTAAAACAAATTTTAAATTTTAAACCTTTTTTTTCTCTCAACTTTATTCTTTACAACTTTTCCAACGTTTCGACCCTCAGGCCATTCTCAAGGATACCTTCATATTGATGTCATTTCCTTTTTCAAATTTTAAAATGCAGGGTAATTGCCTTTGTCCCATATAACCTTTTCTAAATAATTTTTCCTAGAATTAAACCTTTTATAAAAAAAAACACTTTTCTTTCTTCCTTCATTCACAATTGAAACTTAAAACTGAACCTGGGACAAAGGCAATTAGCCCATTTTTAAGATTTGAAAAAGGAAATGAAATCAATATAAAGGTATCCTTGATAATGGTCTGAGGGTCGAAACGTTGGAAAAGTTGTATAGAATAAAGTTGAGAGAAAATAAGGATCAATTTTTTTTAAAATTAAGAATAAACTAAACCACTCTCAAACAAGAATATATAAAATAATTAATCTAAAATTAGGTATTTTTGGAGCGAAGTTGTCTCTTTCTGAAGAATACGAAAAAAAATATTAGTGATTCTGTTAAATGATTTTTTAGTTACTAAAAATTAAAAAAAAAAAAAAAACTTAATGAAGATTTCAGTAAGGTAGGTCTACAATTTTTTTTAAAAACAAAAGATATTCGTTTTCAGCGTGGTCTGAAACTCTCTAATACCACTTTTCAAGGAAATTAAAAAAATAGTAATTTTAAAACTTGATTTTAAATTAAATTTAAACTAAAGTTTGGTTCAGATTGGTTAAGAAGTGTTGTAGTTAATTTTTTTTTCAAAAGAAATCAAAATCCAATATTAATTAACCTATCAATGTCAGTCATTCTATATTGTTCCAATACAGTACTATTATTACTGAGCACAATTTATTATTATGTACAAACTATTAATATTTTATGTACTGCATATATAAGACAATATCATAGATAATCAAATTATCTAAAAGAATAAGAAAAAATCAACTAAATCAGACCAGTATTAACGAATATACAGAGAAGCTAGTTGTTGTTATTTATGTTACTATAGTTACGTTCTTATCACCATCTCTATATTAATTGATTTCAAAGTTTCACTAGTGTTCAATTCATGTACATACATCCTTAATTATAGCATTAGCGAAGCACAATGGATCTGCTAGTAGATTTATTAGTAAATAATTTTTTTTTTTTTATTTATTTGTTGATATTTACAACTGTATAAAAAAATACAACCAGTAAATTTGATCATAATGACATATGATATGATACAGAATGTAGAGAAACTACCCAGTAGTAGAACTCTAAAACAGTTTACAATATAAGGTCACGAGGCCATCTTCTTTTCAGGCGCCTTGGA
>NW_027113216.1:258226-263704 GCF_000696795.3 Halyomorpha halys | reverse complement strand
TTGAAAACAACAGAACAAACATTTATTATAACCTGATTATAATAGTTTACCTTTTGCCCGCTGAGAGCGGCCGAACGCAGTGGCAGCACATTCATCTACATTATGAATATAATTTACGTATATTTATGTATAATCACAATTTTTTTTCTTGTATTACTATCAGAAGATTATTACTTATCATTTATTGTTTGTTACAATATTTCTTTTATTTATTTATTTATTGATATTTACAACTGTATAAAAAATACAAGTAAATTTGATCATAATGACATAATGATATGATACAGCATGTAGAGGAACTACCCAGTAGGAGAACTTTAAAAACAGTTTACAATATAAAGGTCACGAGGCCATCTTCTTTTCAGGCGCCTCGGAGGATTGCCAGGAATGGAAGAGGAAGCAAGGTTAGAAACTAGTGGGTTTGCGTACAATATTTGTTAAAAATGAAATTATATATTTAAGGCTGTTTTATGCCAAGGATGTGACAACGACGTTTTCGATTAAATCGACTCGCGGGAAGTATTGTCCAATGGAATCGATTTTTCACAGTTTTTCGATTTCTTCCCGAACGATTAAAAGAATTTTGACTAAACTCGGTTAATCGATGAACAAATTAGTGGTCTTTAATATTATATTGGTCCTATATTCGTGGATATTTTTATACAGGGCTTAAATACGCTATTTTTAAATCGGATTCCTCTTAGAAGTACCTTTTATTTTGTTTATTTGAGAAAATTAATCTGTTTGTTAACAGTAAACCTAAGGAGAAAAATGAAGAAATAGATAAAGCAGGTTAAAGAATAGAAAATCAAAGAGCCAGGGTTGCCTGATCTCTCCTGATTCCAATGTAATGTATGAAACTGAATATTTGTTTGATGGTACTTTATGCGCTTCCATGCGCAAAAAAAAGTTATTTACAAAATTAGGCATTTATTCTTAATTTAAAACAAATTTTAAATTTTAAACCTTTTTTTTCTCTCAACTTTATTCTTTACAACTTTTCCAACGTTTCGACCCTCAGGCCATTCTCAAGGATACCTTCATATTGATGTCATTTCCTTTTTCAAATTTTAAAATGCAGGGTAATTGCCTTTGTCCCATATAACCTTTTCTAAATAATTTTTCCTAGAATTAAACCTTTTATAAAAAAAAACACTTTTCTTTCTTCCTTCATTCACAATTGAAACTTAAAACTGAACCTGGGACAAAGGCAATTAGCCCATTTTTAAGATTTGAAAAAGGAAATGAAATCAATATAAAGGTATCCTTGATAATGGTCTGAGGGTCGAAACGTTGGAAAAGTTGTATAGAATAAAGTTGAGAGAAAATAAGGATCAATTTTTTTTAAAATTAAGAATAAACTAAACCACTCTCAAACAAGAATATATAAAATAATTAATCTAAAATTAGGTATTTTTGGAGCGAAGTTGTCTCTTTCTGAAGAATACGAAAAAAAATATTCGTGATTCTGTTAAATGATTTTTTGGTTACTAAAAATTAAAAAAAAAAAACTTAATGAAGATTTCAGTAAGGTAGGTCTACAATTTTTTTAAAACAAATGATATTCGTTTTCAGCGTGGTCTGAAACTCCCTAATACCACTTTTCAAATAAATTTAAAATTGGGAATTTTAAAACTTGATTTTAAATTAAATTTAAACTGAAGTTTGGTTCAGATTGGTTAAGAAGTGTTGTAGTTATTTTTTTTTTCATATGAAATCAAAGGCCAATATTAATTAACCTATCAATGTCAGTCATTCTATATTGTTCCAATACGGTACTATTATTACTAAGCACAATGAGGTTATTATCTAAAAACTATTAATATTTTATGTACAGCATATATAAGACAATATCATAGATAATCGATTTATCTAAAAGAATAAGAAAAAATCGACTAAATCAGACCAGTATTAACGATTATACAGAGAAGCTAGTTGTTGTTATTTATGTTACTATAGTTACGTTCTTATCACCATCTCTATATTAATTGATGTCAAAGTTTCACTAGTGCTCAATTCATGTACATACATCCTCAAATATAGCATTAGCGAAGCACGATGGATCTGCTAGTCATCAATAAATTTAAATTCTTTTTTTTTTTTTTTAATTTCTCCCTTTTTTTCATTATTCTTTTCGTTGCATACCTTGAGCAATTTATGCATTAAGTTAGTATTTAAAAGCCGATCTTTTTCGGATTTCTAAAGAGATTCCAAATACGAAAAGTTCTTCGACTCATCGAAATCCGCAGATTGAATTGATTAGACCTAATCCCGAAGGATAATTTCTATATAGCCGGTATTCCCCAAGGAAGGACGAAGCTGGGAGATTAAAGACCTCTTTTTCGGCCTCGATTGGACTAATCCTGCGCGGGAGTGTGTCAGGGGTGCCAACTATTCTCTAGAGGACTATAAAATTTGTTAAGGAGCTCCCAGGGGGGCACGGAGCGAGGGACGGAATCAGTGCAGGAGTGGTGATCGGCCCCGAGGGAGAGACACTGCCAATTATGGCAGTATTGTCACGGCACTCGGCTCTCTAGACCTGATGTGGTAGTGGGTTCGATTCACTTTTTGGCTCAATCAGAGCCTATTTGCTGTATTCGGTCCGACATTTATTATAGTGGTCTAATAATTGACCTTCAAACCAAGGAAAATGTTGGGATTTCGTTAATAGAATCAAATAAAAAATTTCGCCATTTCATTAACATTCATCTCTACCGTTGCTCAAGCCAAGTTATATTAATTTTTGATATTTCGTAAATATTACAAATTAAGTACTCAGTATTAGTGTATAATTTTATTACATATATGTTTATTTGAATTATTTTGTTAAGATTTTTTGTTTATGTGACAAGAAACATATGTATGTAATTTATATTTTATATTGACCAATTTCGACGTATGGAATTGAGCTCTGTGGTTCTACCAAGCCGTCAAATTCCTCCCGCATCCAATCCTTACAATCCAAAATCCTACGTAAAATCCTTGATGCTCCTTATTAGGTTTCAAATAAACTCATCCACAAAGAATTTAACATACCCTTCGTTGCAGATTCGGCCCAAAACAGATATGCGAATTAAATAACATAAAAATCAGTGAAGACTAAAGTGAGTTTATTCTAACATATTTACAAGAACTACATGTTGCTGTTACTGTTACTCAGTCTCTATCTTCTTACTTAGCTATCTAGTGCTAGGAAATACATATGTACACTTGAGAAGAGGGGGTAGGAAGAATAGTGAAAATATGAGAAGGGATTTGGACCAATCAGATAATTTAGGAAATTAGGCGGAGCCTGGAGAGCCTATGAAATTAGAAATAAATATCTGGGTGGGGGAAAAAGGCTTGACTAGCAACAGGGGGGCCAGGCTTCCCAGAAATTGGCGGTAAGCGATCATGACCTAAAGACTCATTATTTATTAATAAACAAAAGTTTAAGAAATAGTGTCTGCTGATGAATGATTTTTACTTTGTTTTAAGTGATATTGGACTAATTAGATATTGATGTTTTTGACCTGGGCAGAATAGCCTGCATGAAGTTAGAGTTGTTTAAATTATATGGTTTCAAAGTTGTATTAAGATCGTCCCTGAAGATGGCCGGATTGGCCGAAACGTCGGACTATAAGAGAAATAAAAGGTTTTGGGACTATAATGGATAAAATTTGAATTATTTATTAAAAAGTTACCAGTCTCAAGAAAAAAATTAAGATTATAAATAAATAACTTTCTGTTAGAACTAATAAAATATGACTTTAAAATGAAAAAATAATAATAAAAATATATAAATTTAGAGTATATAGCAATATGTTGGGCTGGGCTTCAGTTTTTGAGAGGATTTATGACAGTATGTGGAAGTATTTTTTACACCTCCACTAAATTTTTAAGCCTCCACCTTTACGTATGTTTTATTTACATTTCACTTTCATACTCTTACATTAGGTTTACTTACTTTGTAATTTTTCATTTTAGCTCTGATTTAGACCTGCAATGTCTGTCAAAACGTCAGCTCACCTACGGTCAATCAATTATATATAATATTTGAATTATTCTTTTTATATCTCGTCTTCACCTGTCTTGCAGCCTAATTCGATTGGTCAATTCGTGGACTAATTGAACAGTTTGCACATACTAAACGATGTGGCCGGGACCACATTAATAAGGGCAGAATGAGAAATGAAGATGTCCAGGAGAGTAACCCGTTCCTCAAAATAGACCGATGTTACAGATTTATCAACTAACTAACTGAATCAATAACTGACTGAGCTCTCTCTGAGTGATCAATCGAGTTTGATAGTGACTAATGGGAACTAATTGTGGCTGATAACTCATTCAGTGTTGTGAATGAATGAGTGATATCGCTTTGTATCTCTTTATGTGCAGTCATTCTGCCTTAGATAATCATTTTTTTTTGTTTATTCAAATATGATATACTATAATATGATATAATGGGTTTGTGAACGTGTACTCTCATTTTCATTGTACGTCGAGTTTTAATTCACATAATTACGAGGATGGCTTTCAGCAAGAACTGTTGACCTTCACTAGTGAAAGCGTGTTTTTCAATTTAATTCTTCAACCTACACTAAGTTTGTTAATGTAAGTTGCCCATGATTAGTGAATGTTTACATTTCTGGAAATATCAAGAGGATCAGGTTCTGACATTTCAGGTTCTTGAGGATCAGTCAATCATTTTTTTAATAGTCATTCCCAACAGTAGAATTTATTTTTTTTGAAAGGCCAAGTGCTACCTCACTTTAGAATGTTGATTGGATTAATATTGGTGGGCCGTATTTGAAAATTAACTAGAAGAAAATAAAACCTAAATTGACAGAAAATGTTTTAAAATTAATTACAAAGAAAATATTATATAAATTGACAGAACTTATTAAATAATTGATACATGGTTTGTAGGGGGTTTCCGAAAGAAAACATTTTTTGGATAGAAGGGGTTAATTAATTTATTTTTTGATAGAGTTTATTGAAATTGTAGCTTTATATAGTCATGAAAAAGATGAATGATGAAGACGTAAAAGATATTGAAAGGGGTTAACTTACTCACATGATTCCTTCTCCTCCTTCCCTATTGCCGGGGAGATACTTTCTGAATTTTCTCCTCACGATTTTCATTGAAGAAGGGAAGAAAAGATTTCCCAGAGAAAAAATGGCTCTCTCAAGCTAACGAGGTTTTTTTTTAGTAAATTGGCCACATGGGCACTAGTGCTTCTTAGGCATATGCATATTAATTACTTGCGTGAATTGTAGTGGCCAACTCCTGTTTACTTCTTCAGTTTAAACGGAACAAGTGTTTTTTGTGGTATAGTTTTCTAAATAACTGAAATAACCACTAGAACTAACTTGCTTATTCCCTAAAAAGTAATTTAATACCCTCAGCCGGGACTGCTGTACAAACTCCGTAAATTCCTACCTCCTACATATTTTCTCATCATCCGTTCCTTTCTTACTAATAGATTATTCCAAGTA
>NW_027113216.1:249273-257238 GCF_000696795.3 Halyomorpha halys | reverse complement strand
ATTAACTAACCATGATCAGATAACTTAGTGTAAGTTAAATAGTGAAATTACAAAAAATGCCATGTCTCTAGGATCTTGTACAACCTCGTATTTATGCGAATTCATACCCGGAATCCACTTAAGGGGTTTACCTTTAAGCAACTAATCTAAGCGAGTTTAGTTATAACTTTTTTGATTAGTTTTTGATGCAAAAATCTAAACAAAAAAGTAACCAACTGTAACCAATAATAATAAATGTGTCATATCAATCATCTAACGGCTTTCCTACAGTTATTCCAGCTATGAGGTTATAACCTGGCTCTATGAACTGAGTCATATTTATGAGATTTTAGTCCCGATTGAAGCTGAATAGGATCCGTTGGGGGTTTGTTTTGAGCGAGCGTATCTAGCGGAGGTTAATAGCAGGGATCTATAGAACATAACAAAAGAGTTAACACCAGTTATTAAAAAGAAAAGAGGAGAACTCAATGAAAACAGTGATGTCGGTTGAATTTTCTCTTCATCATTGTATCATGATGAATATGAATACACTATCACAGAGAACTGTTAACATTTACTAGCAAAATCTTGTTTTTCAGTTTGAACATTCATCTTAGACTAAGTTTCTCGATGTAAACCAGTAGTCATATGTAAATGTTAAACTTTCTTAATGCATCAACTATCTGTATAGATTATAATTATAGATATTTTTAATGGTTGCCCTTTGAACTAAAGGAAATTGGTTTTCAGCTGCGTGGAAGGCTGTCGTTAAAGAAGTTGCTCTTATTTTTTCGGGGCCGTAGGGTATTCCGCGCATCACTCCCTAATTCGATTTCTGTAAGCCGGGACTGAATTAGTTTTATAAAAGAAAGTGGGAGTGGAAGGGGAAGGATAGCCGATAACGTGATTACAAGGAGCTACGTAGGATACAGAGCGCGCCACTCTTTGACTCTCTCAATTAGTCCGCTCTCATAGCGCTGCCGGTCGACAAGATTACAAAGGCCGTGTCCTCTTCCTGTTTTCTCTACAGGAAATGCCTCATGTCAATAAACAATAAATATATAAACAAAGATACTTATATTATTGATAATAATTTAATAGAAATATCATAAAAACGTCTAATTCTACGAAGATTATAACGAAGAAGGTTATAAGCTACTTTATAGAAAAAAGAACTATCTTTAATTTCGTTTCTAGCAGACATCTGTACATCTAATGGTTCCTGAGATATAGTTTTTTATAAATCAAAAAGTTAGTCTGAATAACAATAAATCAACATATTATGAATTTATTTTGGAAAATATCATAAAAAATACGAAGATAAACGTTTTAGACTACTTTATATCACATTAAACGAGCTTTAGTTTGAGTGCTAATAGACACATGGGCCCATAATAGACTAATAGGCCCTGTTTCATAATAAAGTACAAACTAATACTATTAGTCTTGCCGATTTAACTTAATACAATTTTACTGACTTGTACAATAGAAACTTGTACTTTAGTACTTTTTAACTCCTGTAATATCAGTAATAGTCCTCCCTATTATAAAAAAAGTAAGTATTAGTATTATTACCATACTAGTTTCTACACTTGTACAAGGAACTAATACTATTAACTTTCATTATGAAACAGGGCCCCCTGTACACGTCTCATGGGTCCTAAGATATACATTTCTCACTATAAATTCACTAATTACTGATTTTTCAGTACATTTTTTATTAAATGTTGCTTTAAAAAAAAAAGTGTATAACGAGAAATATTGAAAACTTAAATATTTCTATTTAGGCTCATATTTTAGTAAATTTATTCTACTTTAAATGTTTTTTTTAGGTCTACTAGTGACGTAGCCAGTTTCAAAGATATAAAGCTCCAAAAGAATTTTTTTTTTATCATTTTGAAACTGCCACCATTATGTATCTCTCCTAACTATACTTGGCATCCGCATCAATTTTGACTTGTAATTATACTTAGTGTTCAATTAAGTAATCAAAAATTGGGGTGAAATAACTGACTTTTTTCTCCTTTTTGGCTCTTGTACTATAATCAGATATCGTTGATTTTAGAAAAAATTGAATGATTCAATAACAAAACTTCTTAATTCTCTAAAATCAAGCAATCAGACTTATCATGTTCTTCAAGTCCACCACACAGTTGATTGGTTGTAAATCTAGGGAGAATGAAAGTATTCAAGTAAGACACTATTTCAAAACACTCAACGAAATGTTCTATTTGAGCCATCTTCTGACTTATACTATTTTAAAGATTTATGAAGATGGCAAGAATGTTTTATTTTTTCTATATTAGCTTTAATAATTGAATATTAAGAAATTATCTTGACTCTGATCACCATAAGTAAGTTGAATAAATGAAATTTTTGATGAAGATGATTGACCGTATGAAGTAGATTATAGGAAAAGGTGCGGTATAACCACAAATTTTGACTTATCCTTAGTTATACGTTTATCGTTGCCCACGCTCAGCGGAGAAGGGGGTGAGTTAAAGTCAAATAAAAAAACTATAATCGCAAAAGGAAAAAAAACAAAAAAAAAAACAATACAGAATAAATTACTCCTTAGGCGCCACGTTATTTTTTCCTTGGAAATAACGAAAACCCCGAAGTTCAACAATTGTTGAATTATGACCACTGGCGAATACCTTTACAAGTAGATAACAGAAAACTTAGGGGTGTTACCTATTCCGCGAACAACAAAAAAAAAAAGTAAATTAACAAGTTGAAAGCAGAGAAAGAACAGCAGAACTATATGTACAAAAGTTTAATAATACTAAGAAATCTATATACAGAGAATGAAAAAGGTAAAAAAAAGAATTCTTACCAATTAATAAAACAATTAAAACTTATAAGTTGACTTAACCTTAACCTTGATAACTATATTTACATTATTATCCAAAAGAGTATAAAAGTGAATATAAAATAAAATTAGTTCAAACCCCACGTAGTCCTCCACTTCTATTGTTAATGATCGTCTATTGAAGTAAAACACCATAATTTTGAAAAACAAAACATATATGACAACATTTCTCACATGATGATATTCCGGTTCAAAAAGTAAAGACAGAGGGCCTTTAAACTATTACCACTTTACATTGAACAATCGTAACGTGTTCCAAAATCAAACTGTCACCTTCACAGAACCAAAACCCACTCTTCTAAAAACATATCGCTCGTGTTTTGTTTTCACCATGACAACCGTAACACCACTTGTCGACGTAGATATCGCCTGTGTTTTTATTTCACCATGGCAACCGTAACACCGGGTTGCGGTCAATAAAGGTACAAAATAGTAAAAAAAAAAAAAAAAAAACCTATTTAATGGTAACCAAAGTTTCACCCAACTTTGCAGGTCTCCTTGTATATATGTTCTTATTTTCTTGTCACATCTAACAGCCTTAAAAAATTTTTTTTTTACTATTCTGTATCTTTATTGAACGCCACCCAGACTATTTTGAATGAAAGTTTTGGCTTTCAAAAATTAATAATGAAGGGGAAAATAGAGGAAGGGAAATTTCCGTTTCTTTAATGACCGCCAGTGTCTTCGAAGTACTTCAAATGTCATACTAAGTGCTGATGCTAAGCGCGCCCTTAAAAGCACGATACCTTAAGAGATACTTCTTTGAACTGCCAAGTCCTCTCCCTACAAAAAGGGTACACAATGACAATGAGAAGGCTGAGCCTATACAAATATCCCATCTCTTCGAGCTGAGTGAACCAGTTCTCACCTCACTGGCTCATTTTCTTCCATTACTGGAGGAACAATGATATCTTCTCTTCTCTCCAACTTCCCTCCAGGATTACCTCAGCCAATTATAATCCGTGTATGACTCCAGAATAAAGGGTCCTAAATCCTCCCGACAATGGCCCTCATCCTAATGGTATCCGCAGTTTCATTATGTCCTTAAAACGAGAGAGACTGGAAACATTACAAAAGAGAAGAAAAAAAATCTAAAAAAGAGTGATTTTAATTCAGCAGAGAAAATGATTTTTGAATTTCCTCATAAAGAATGAGTTTTTCATAAAGATTCCCGGTATTTTCTTTTTCTCCAGAACAAAATAAAATTACAATTGTACCTTCTGACAATGATATTTATCTTAGCCTTTTTATATATAAAAAATATTTTAAACGGAGGAATCTTATTATTGTCTACAGATGCTCCTTACTTAAATTTTTGTCTTTGAAATTTATTTTTTAAATTACATATATTTTCGGAATATTATTGATTGACTGTGTTTAATATTTAAAATGGTGCGATCTAACGGAATCTAATATTAATTAAACTATTTATTGTGTGCAAATGTTTCGCCCCATTTTGCAGGGCTAAAAAAGATGCAAACAACTAAAATAATATACAAAGTAAGAGACTAGATAACATGCAATGATAGTAAATAAATGTATGGCTAAAAATGATTCAAAATACTTGTAAGTTAATATGAAAATGAACAAACTAAATTAATGAAAATAAAAATAAAATGTAGAGAGAAAAGTATAAATAAATAAGAATTACAAGAAGTTTTAGACGATATAAAACCGGATATAGTAAAAAAGTAGAAAATAAAGGTGGACATTAAATAATAATATGCATAATAAGGGGGAAAATTATTTTAAAATACATAAAAGTTTGTATTTTGTATTTTATCTAATTACATTTTTATATAATTTCTCCCCCTTATGTATAGTATTATTTAATGTTTACCTACCTTGTCGTCTATTAGCACTCAAATTAAAGCTAGTTTAATGTACCATAAAGTAGTATATGACTTTATATATAATCTTTTTACTTTCTTTAGACTGGTTATTATTGTTTAAATAAAATAAAATATATCCAAATTAAAGTCTCAAAACATTCATTATTTTCTTAAATTTCCAATGTTTCGGCCAATCTATAATAACAATTTACACTCACATAAAATATTTTAAAAAACTTTTTGCAGGCTATTCTGACTAGGTTACCAGTTTCAGTAAAAAATATTTGGGTTGTAAAATAAGTTCGTAGCCTTTATCAATATTTCAATTTAATCCTCTCTGTGTTTAAAAAATCATGTTTATTTGATCAATAATGTTTACATATTGTAAGTAAGGATTATTTAAGGTGATTTTATGGATCAGTTTCAACCTAGAATCCTTATGTTTAAGTGGTATTTTTCTTGCTCAACATGGAAGAGAAAAAAAATTTGTTTGTCATTTAATGATTTTTTTATTTCCGAAAAGAAAAATCCGCTGCACAGACGGTTAACAAAATTTTCATTGTGTATGGCATGATGCCTTAGGAGAATGCACCGTCCGTGAGTGGTTTGCTCGGTTCAGAACCGGAAATTTTGACTTAAAAGACACAAAGCGCTCGGGTCGTCTCGGGATATCGCAGAAACGCTTAACATATATCATTCAAGTGTCTCTAATCATTGGTGTCTCATAATCGCAAAGGCATAGTTTTCCACCTCAAGTATCTTTGCAGACCCGGCAGAAATTATTGGAGTTTGGCTGGGATGTGATTCCCCACCTACCCTATTCACCAGACCTTGCTCCAACAGATTTTCACTTATTTCAGGCCCATCAAAACTCGCTTGACGGGAAACACTTTGATTCATTGGAGGACTGCAAAACGCACATAGAGGATTTCATTGCGCAAAAATCAGAGAAGTTCTGTGAGGATGGAATTAAAAAATTACCCGAAAGATGGCAACATGTAATAGGTTAAAATGGGTCATATATAATTGATTAAAAATATTTACAAGAATCTGAAGTTTTTACTGAAAAGTAAAAGACGCTAAGAACTTTTTTTACAACCCTATTTGTCAATCTATCATTAATATTAAAACTTTTAACTATAACCAATCTACTTATATGTATTAATGTCTTATTTTTCGTAATATTATCTTACGTTATTATTATTTTATATCTTTTTACCTTTCAAATGTAATTTCATGTGTTAACCATCGAACTCCCCCACTCCCCAAACCTTATAATTCCTTTATCCGGCTTTATCTCATTTTTGTGCTTTCCGTCATTCAGAAAGATGAATCTCCTATTTTGTTCATTATTTCTCTTTTTTCTCGAATTTTACGTTATTCTTATTTACCTTTTTTTTCGTCTTTTAGTGAGTACTAGTTTTTTTTTTTTTTAATATTTCTTTTTTTCTACTTTTTATTTTTTATTATTTTCATTTTCATTAATTGTCGAATTCGTTTTTATAATTCTTGTTTATTTATACTTTTTTTTATACATCTTACTTATATTTTCTTTAATTGACTTTATTCATTTCTATACTACTAACTTTCGCATATTTTAAATCATTTTTAGCCACACTTTAGTTTTCTTTTATGTTATCCGTCCTCTTACTTTTAGTTGTTTATATCTTTTTCAGCTCTGGTAAAGCCCTGTAAAGTGGGGTGAAACGTTGGTTAACAATAAATATTTAATAAAATGTTTACAAAATAAATGTTTAATTACTATTCGAGTTCGACCAACTTCCTTTTATATATGCATTTTCTGATATCTTGTTTGAGATTGGTTGTATTATTTAATTAAGAGTTTGGCAACTATGAAACTAATACCTAAAATGTTCATGGATACAGTATTTATTTATCAATGATTCATTCATGAATAAGGGTCGTATCCATGGCAATTTTAGCTATTAGTTTCAACTATAGCTAATTTTTGCTCATCTCTGATCCAATTATAATAAATAATATCCATATAGTTTAAACATTCTTCATTCATTATTTTAAAAATCTATCAAGGAAATTCTTAGCTATAAATTTACAACCTCACGTTACCTATAAAAAATTTGGAAGCATTTATGCCTATATCTGATATAATATAGTCAAATTAACCTATATTCGTCACTTTTGTATTTAACTATAAATTCCTTTAATAGAAAATAATATTTAAATGAAAAAGTGATTGACCATATAAAATCAGACCTGGGTGGAATATCCTACAAATGTTTTAGTTGCTAATGTGAAGTTTTAAAATATCTGTTAGGATAGTCCATGATGATGGTCAGATCGCAATGTTTGGTATTTCAAAAATAATAAAGAATATTGAGGCTATTATTATTATTATTATTGTTATAATTGGATAAAAAAATTAAATATGTACCGCTCTAACCCATACAGGGTCTCGGGTGCAGTACTTTGTATGGAACTACACCAACGGTTGTGTAAGGAGGCGATTTGATCCGAATCACGCCTACCCGCTAGATTTCTTCCCAGTTGAGGAACACATAATGAGACTGGGTAATTGAATAATACAACCAATCTGGAACAAGATATCAGAATATATAATTTAAATCTGAATTTTAAAATCCTTTTGCTCCTTATTACGTCACAAATAAACTCATTCACAAAGACCTTAACATCCCATTCGTTGTAGATTTGACCCAAAACAGATATGCGTCTTTTCATTCCAAACTCCTTAACCATCCTAACCCATTAATTCTTAATCATTCATCCTTAACAATCCCTGAGAATCCTCCGAGGCGCCTGAAAAGAAGATTGCCACGGGACCTTCTAATTTAAATTAATGTTTGAAGTACCACAAATGGGTGATTCCTTCCCAAGATTTTCAAGTGTATATGAAACATACTTCATATTTACCTATTTTATTATTTTGTACAGTTGTAAATTACATTAAATAAATAATTTAAAAAAAAAATCTAAATTTCAAGAACCAGAAGTTGGGAAAGGAGCATAATGGTAAGGTTGGCCAGAACGTTAGATATTTAAAATAATTAATGAAGAATTTTTGGACTATATGGATATGATTTATTATAATTGAATTTATTTTTAAAATTTTAATATTCATTCGAAACATAAATTTAAAATGTTTCGAAATATTATATCATAAAATAAGCGTTTCAATATTTATTGTTACCATTCAACTTACTGCAAATCACAAATTAAACTTATCGAATATTTATCTGTTGTAGAATATATTTCTTCAAAAGTGAATTCCTTATGCCTAACAAA
>NW_027113216.1:237357-249223 GCF_000696795.3 Halyomorpha halys | reverse complement strand
GACCTTCTAATTTAAATTAATGTTTGAAGTACCACAAATGGGTGATTCCTTCCCAAGATTTTCAAGTGTATATGAAACATACTTCATATTTACCTATTTTATTATTTTGTACAGTTGTAAATTACATTAAATAAATAATTTAAAAAAAAACATCTAAATTTCAAGAACCAGAAGTTGGGAAAGGAGCATAATGGTAAGGTTGGCCGGAACGTTCGATATTTAAAATAATTAATGAAGAATGTTGGGACTATATGGATTTGATTTATTATAATTGAATTTATTTTTAAAATTTTAATATTCATTCGAAACATAAATTTAAAATATTTCGAAATATCATAAAATAAGCGTTTCAATGTTTATTATTATCATTCAACTTACTGCAAATCACAAATCAAACTTATCTAATATTTATCTGTTGTAGAATATATTTCTTCAAAAGTGAATTCCTTATGCCTAACAAAAAAATAATGTATATTAAAAAAACCAAGCCATCTCAACACTGTCCTCACCACGTTTGTTGATGACACTGTGCTGTCAGTGAATAATGATCCATGAATTGTATCCCAAACCCTCCAATCCCACATCACAACCCTTGGAGGATTCTGTCAAAATTGGAGGATTAAACTCCAATATATCCTATAAAATCAGATCTACTCTTTGTCCTAAACTTATGACTTCTTACCATACTGTATCCTTTAATAATACTCTATTTATTCCTGTCGAACAGAGCCTGACTATATCCGGACAAACGACAGTCTTGGAATCATAAAACTATAGAGAAAATATAAGAAACTGCTAGTCGATCCTGACTATTACAACACTTACTTGAAAATTGTTCTAATCTTTCAATTAATTGCAAAAGAGTTATTTATATCACCATTTTAAGAGCTATTTGGACTTTAGAGTTGAGATTTGACCTTATTTTTCTAATGGCAACTTCTAGGGCGAGGTTGAACAGTACTGGTGATAATGGGTCTCCTTGATTTAAGCCACTGTTAACCCTAAAGCTATTAGATTATGCCCACTCGAGTTTTAACCTTGCAACTAGTCCTTTCCAGGGTCATCTTTGTTAATCTTATTAACTTTCTAGGTATTCCCAGTGACTGCTATGCCTTTAATAGGAGCTCTACTAAACTATCGAATTCCACTAGTTTCCAAACTGTCTATTCAAAATAAAATCATCCATGTTGCATATATTCCGATTTGTCCATAACCAGCTATTAATCATTCCATGATAAACTCCCTAACCATCTAAATTCATTCAATCCGTTTAGCATACCTTGTATCCTCTTCAAATACTTATAATCCTCCTTCTAATAAGAATAAGAGCTTGAGAGCTCCTCCAGATATGTTATTGGAGTTTCACCAATGGGTAGATCCTCCACAAGACTACATCATGTCATTTTAATATAATTCATCATAATTATACTGTTGTAAATTTCAATGAATAAATAAAATAAAACAAAAGTCCAGGGCACATTATTATTATTATTATATTATAATTATCTATTTATCTTGCCTTATTTTTAAAATTAGTATAGTTACTTATCTGCTTTTCATCACCCTTTCTACTTTCGTTACAATTATTAAACAACTTATAATTCCCCAGCTAGATAATATTTCAAATCACAAGGAAATGAGTCCACTGGTGGGGATCAGTACACCATACCAAAGCTATGACTATGGAACAACTCGGCCTTACCAAAACCAACAACCAACGGGCGTTGATGACCAGGCTGTTAAACGCCCTTTCAAGACTAACAAACAAACATTATTTATGAAGCATTAGTAGCCAAATATGTACTCACAAACTTAGGTCTTTTAAATAGCTTATTAATCCTCCGTTTTATTCTATAAACATTTTTAATAATAAAAATAACTTATACTGAAACATCAAACTATATGGAAAAAATAAAGGTGATTCATTAACATAGAATAGTATTGGTCTTTCCAATGTTTTTGAATAGCAATATAAGATGAATGTTGTTAGTAGTATTTAGCCGATTGTAATATGTGTTATGGATTAAATAATTCAAACTATTTATATCCATTCGTCTACCATCGAACCAACACAATCATCACCAAACATATTTTGCCCTGATGATGATAGCATATACGATTGGGATGGCTCCATCCATATCTTGGATTATCAAACCCTACAGTCCTCCCTGAAGGTTGAAATGGCATTGACCCAGATACATACTGTAAATAATAATATTGAAGTTCTAGCAATTGCTAATAGTTCTGTGTGATTGCAGCTAGCGCTGTCCTCTCTGACTTTTCATACCAATGACGTGGTTAAGAGAGTTATGTACCGGGAGCTTCTGGAGTCCTTTTTTATCCACAAGTGTTGGGAAAATCTCGGTTTGGAGTTATGAAATATTTTAAACAGGTATAATAGTGTTTAAGATGATATTTTACTTTAAGTTTAATTTTCTTTTTAATTTATTCTATTTTTTATTTTGTTATCAATTCATTTTTATATTTGTAAATGTGGTGTGAATGAGCTATATGATCCATCTTACCATTGTCTATAAATACAAAACAGAATATTATATTACACAATGAAAAAAAAAATTATTGTTAATCTACAGATTTTTATCTAAACATTCGATTCATGGAAGCACTAGTTATGTAGGAAGTGTAAACAGCCTGGACGTGGCTAACGAACCTCGAGAGACGGAGAGGAACATCTCCAATGAGGATATTATAACTGGCCTGGAGGAGAACAAATTGGGACTGACCGACCCAACTCCTCATGTTTACTGGAGTCCAGTTACCGAGAGGCCTTCAACAAGTATCTTCTTACAGTGCCTCTTAGGAAGGGAGTGTATGGTGTCAGTGTGCGTACCATATCACCTCCCTGTCGATTAGCCTCATCTTGTCAGCAACGAGAGAAATCTAAGCGAGTTAAGACAAGGTGGAATCAATAGGCTTCAATATTTTTATTACAAAGATCCATTAAAAGATCGTGTTTATTATAAATAAATAGTAGTAATTAAATTATTACCATATAATATGGAACTTTGCAATCTTCAATCATATATTTTAAGAAAAACAACATTGTTTTCAGATATATTAAAAATCACTTTGAAGCTATTACTATTTTATTTCAAAATATTAGTCATAATTTGTGAACATATTTTAATTATTATATCTTTTAACAATAATTAAGATGATTATTCATATCATTAATTTAGGGTTTTTATCACTGTCTTGCTATTATATAAATTACACAACATATAGCCTTATAAGGCGCCCCGCAATTCTACTATGGAAGTAACTGCCAAAGTGAGCGCAAATAGGAATGATTCATCCTCTATTTAAATATACACTATTGGATCATGGATTTAAATTTAAATCGAATTTACTGGTCTTCTTTACTACTTAATTCTACTTTCACTCATCTATAGAGGGTACATATAGTAAGGGAAATCATACCGATCAAACAAAATTTCTAATTGGTGTTTTCGAAGAAAATATGAATTTCCCTGAGTCTTAATAACAAAGTTTTGCAAAACGGACGGTGTGTAACGAGCCTCAAAAATTAGAAGTCCTATGAAACTGAAAAAAAATATATTTAAGACAAGTATATGCATGAAATGCCACAGAACATTCTTCGATAAAATGGCAAAGAATTAAAAGAAGAGTCACTTCAAAGAATCAATTATTCACTTTTTTCCAATCTTCTAAAAAACGAACAAGTGATTTCCAATATCAGCTAAGTCTTATTCCAATTTAATTAGTTTAACAGGATTTTATAAAATATCTCAAAAAATAAAAATAAATAAAAGGCAACAAACCATAAATCTTCTAAAAAATCATATACCATGAGGTCTTTTCTAATAATAATAAAATAAAAATTAAATGAACTAATGATGATAATATGTACATATTTACAAATTATAAATAAATATTAAAAAGAATAATGTTTATGTAAAATTTCATCTATAATAAAATCATTTATATTTCTATTTTTTTACTAATTTTCTTTGAAGTATTTAATTGTTATTCTTCGGAAATTTAGTGGACAGAGGGTGATTAAAGATATAGAATTTAAACGTTGGAATGGTACATGAGTAACGAAGAAAGGAACCAATGCAAATCCCACCCGATTTTTTATTACCTTAATGAAAACAATGTAAAATATGTACTATAAAGTAGTTTCTGACGTTTATATTTGTAGAAGTAGTTGCTTTCATATGTACCTCAAAACAAGATGTTGATTTTTAGTTGATCGGGTAGAAATTTTGATTTATGAAAAACTTGAACGTTTAAACGTTTTTTAGGAATAAAACAATAAAATATATTAAACAATATTTTATACTCTAAACTAGTTTATAACGTTTATCTTCGTTGGGTTATTAGTTTTTATGATATTTGCACATGAATATGAATTTTGCAAATGAAAGTTTGCCCAAACAACTAGAAATCAATTTATTTTTGCAAATATCATGAAAAATATTACTCTTACGAAGATATACGTTTTATAGTGCTGTAGTTAATTTTAAAGATACGGAGCTCTCAATAAATAAAAGGCAACAAAACATAAATCTTCTAAAAAACCATAAACCATAACATCTTTTCTAATAATAGTAAAATAAAAATTAAATGAGCTAATGATGATAATATATACATATTCACAAATTATAAATAAATATTAAAAAGAATAATTTTTATGTTAAATTTCATCTATAATAAAATCATTTATCTTTATATTTTTTTACTGCTTTTCTTTGAAGTATTTAATTGTTATTCTTTGGAAATTTGATGGACAGAGAGTGATTAAAGATATGGAATTTAAACGTTGGAAGGGTACATGAGTAACGAAGGAAGAAACCAATGCAAATCCCACCCCATTTTTTATTACCTTAATGAAAACAATGTATAATTACTAGTCGAAATTGATGAGTGCCAAATATAGTTTAAAGGAATTAGAAATGGTGGCTATGTTTCAAAAACGTTAAAAAACTGATCTCATTCCCTAATAAAGCTGTTTATAATTAATAGTTCGCGTGATATAGCTTTTTAAATCGCAAAATTTCATAAAAAATGCACTGGAAAATCATTAGTTGATTCATATTGAGAAAATTATATCTCAAAAACCGTCCGTCGTACAGGAGTCTATTAGCACTCAAATTAAAGATAGTTTAATGTACTATAAAGTAGTTTATGACGTTTATATCCGTAGGAGTAATAGTTTTCATGATACTTTACAAAATAAATTCACGAAATGTTGATTTCTAGTTGTTTGGAAAACAAATTTAATTTATAAAAATAATATGTCTCGGGAACCACAAGACGTAGAGGTGTTGGGTGGCAATTAAATTAACGATAGTGTGATAACTCTATGGGAGGTAAGGTTTAACAGTTGGCCACAAGGGGCGCTAATTATGGAGCTTCCAGGCTATTTTATTTCACACAAAACTAGGCCGGAATTCGAACCGGTACCACTTTTGACACAAGAATTAGAAGTTTGCGGCACAACACGCAGTAGAAGAGATATAAGAAAAAAATAAGTTGAATTTCACTCAGTTCTCAATATCTTTAAAAATGTACATATTTTTACGACCCTTGCCTGGTCATTTCTGATTTAAAGGAGGGGGAGAGGGAGTTATCTATAGGGTATTACCCTACTCTAACCATGACGGGGGTTTCATCAACTTTCTATTTCGTGTGACCATTAAGGAAATAAAAGTCGACCTTCAGGCGGGATTTGAAGTGGCGGTGCTTAACTCCTTCAGTTACGGACGGTCCTCTCTTCTAAATATATCGAGAACTATTTAACTTAAAGAGCTCTTTGAAGGCTATATTAGCAAACTTACATTGCTTTAAAAAATATTCAGCACTGAGTGGAAAATTTTAGAGTTATTAGTTCTTTGGCCCATAATATAATCATTTACAGGATGAAATTTCAATCCATGGCCTTAATGAACTAACCAAGTCTATTTTATATTTGTTTAGAGCTGAATCCTTAGTAACGAAGTAACTTTGACACATAATAAATTTAGGAAACACACGATAGAAATCTTACAACAATAAACCAAAAATACTCTACCAAGTAAAAAAAAAAGCTTTAATTTTAATATAGATATAATTCCCGTTAATAGCGCAAACTTAGGATACCCTTTTCTATTTAAATCTAAATAATCTTTTTCTATAAAAATATAGAGAATATTTTAAATTGTAGTTGATATCATTTCTAACTATTTGCAGGACATATACATTTTTTTTTCGTACCCTTCAATAAGTTATATTAGTACATTATACATATATAATATGTGAAATGCATGCTTTTACTGAGTCTTCTCCCTTTGATGCCTCATTAAAACTAATATAATTTATTGAAGGGTATGAAAAAAAAAACTGAAAATATATATGTCCTGCAAATAGTTAAGAATAATATCAACAATAAAAAACATTTATTTAAAACATTCGCTTGGGTAAAGTAACCCCTTAATATGCTTCATGTTATAACCCAAATATTTCTTCGTCCTCAACAAACACATCAGATAATATCGAATGATTAATTGAGGATTTGTAAATAATAAAGTAAATATTTGAGGATTAAGTTTCAAATCCGGTGAAGGGTTCGGTCAGGATTGTAGGATATTGTACTGTTCTTGCACCGAAGAAACCACCGGGCTTAACCGAGTTGCAAGAGTTGAATTACTGCTTTTCCAACTCATGCTATTGAACTAGACAAATATGTTTGGAAACCTACTTTACCACGAGATGTGGAACTTTTTAGTTTATATATTCTAGTCCAAGAGTCCAAGAGGAGAAAAAATTTAGTTATTTTACGATTGCTTTATTGAAACTATGTATTTCATCAAAAAATTCATATTCATGTGCAAATATCATAAAAACTAATAGAGATATAAGATTAAGATAAGACAAACGTTAAAAACTAGTTTAGAGTACATTAAACAATGTTTTGTTTTATTCCTAACAAACGTCGAAACGTCCAATAAATCCTGAGATATAGTTTTTCATAAATCAAAATTTGTGTCCGAACAACTAGAAATCAACATCTTGTTTTTTAGGCACACATACAAGAAACGTAGGCACGAAGATAAACGTAAGAAATTACTTTATAGTACATTAAAGTGACTTTAATTAATGTTCTAATGGACATCTATACGTTTCATTTCACGTTCACTAATTGCTGATTTTTAGAAGTTATATATTTCATTAAAAGATTTTTAAAAATGTATCTTGTGAACTATCAACAGCTCTATTAAGGCTCATAATTAAGCAAATTTACTCAACTATAAATAATGTTCAATCAGGTTTTATTGTGTCTTGTGTAGTTTCAAAGATAGGTAGCTTCGAATGAAAAATCAGTTTTTTAATGTTTTGAAACAACCGCCATTTTTTATTCCTTCAAACCATATTTGGCACTCATCAATTTCGACTAGTAATTATACATAGTTTTCATTAAGGTAATAAAAAAATGGGGTGATTTGGGGTGGGATTTGCATTGGTTCCTTCCTTCGTTACTCATGTACCCTTCCAACGTTTAAATTCCATATCTTTAATCACTGTCTGTCCACCAAATTTCCAAAGAATAACAATTAAATACTTCAAAGAAAATTAGTAAAAAAATAGAAAGATAAATGATTTTATTACAGATGAAATTTAACATAAACATTATTCTTTTTAATATTTATTTATAATTCGTGAATATGTACATATTATCATCATTAGTTCATTTAATTTTTATTTTATTATTATTAGTAAAGACGTTATTATGTTTTGTTGCCTTTTATTTATTTATTTTTTTTTAATATTTCATAAATTCCTGCTAAACTAATTAAATTAGAATAAGACATAGCTGATATTGGAAATCACTTGTTCGTTTTTTGAGAAGATCGGAAAAATGAGAATAATTTATTCTTTAAAGTGACTCTTCTTTTCCATTATAAGGTTCTGTGGCATTTCATGCATATACTTGTCTTAAATATATTTTTTCAGTTTCTTTGAACTAGGCAAAAATGAAAACTCCTATGAAACTCTTCAGTCACCAACCGTTTTATATTCAAAACAACAATCATTTTTTATTCCTTTAAACTATACTTGACACTCATCGATTTTGACTAGTAATTATACATAGTTTTCATTAAGGTAATAAAAAATTAGGGTAAAATAACTAGTACAGATATTCAACCTCAAATAAAACACAAAAAAACATTAATCCTGATTTATCCATTTGAACTAGGTTATTTTTTCCAAGGGTCCTCACTATTGCTTATAGAATGGTTGATTAAATTTTTTTATTACTCATTAACATAGATTGAAATAATCTAAACTAATGGAGTTGGGCCATTTAATACGGGTGTATTCATACTCAGGAAACCTTGCAAGTGTAAAGGAGCGAGTTAAAGCAGTTACTTTAGACCGCTTTGAAACTTGCTCTGAAATCATATTATTAGGAGGATTAGGAATATGAAGCCATTGTAAGTTTAGCCCAAACTGGAACTTGTTTAAACCGAAAACTTCTTAAAGCCCACCCGCTCTAATTAGATACATTTCAGGGCGGTATTATGGCCCACGGCGGCTTAACAACTTTTTTGGCAGTTTTCAAATGGTTTGTTGCAAATCGAGAATTTTCTCCATCTCCCTGCCTCTCTTCCTTTTGTCACGCAATAACCGTCAATTTCTTACTTTTACAGAAAACGAACTTAGGAAACAATTCCAGTTTTCCTTTATCCAACGTTTCCCGTCAAACCTTAGCAACCCTGATAGTACAAGAGCCGGGAAGAAAAAAAGTCAGTTGCCTCACCCCAATTTTTGATTACTTTAATGAAAACTAGGTATAATTACTAGTCAAAATTGATGAGTCTACCAAGTATAGGTAGGGGTAATAAAAATGGCGGCTGTTTCAAAGCGATAAATAAAACTAATTTTTCATTACGAGCTCTATATCTTAAAAAATTGGAACAACACAAGAAAACCTAAGAGAACGTCATTTAAAGAGGAGTAAATTTGCCGAAATACTAGCCCTAAAAGAGCTATTTACGTCCAATAGTTCTCGAGATATAGCTTTTTTAAAAGAAAAATTTCTTAAAAATGTACCAAAACATTAGTAGTTAGTTAAATTATTTAATTAAAGGTAGTTTAATGGACTATAAAAAGGTTTATTTCCTTTATCTTCGTAGGAACAGTAGTTTTCATGATATTTGCTAAAATAAATTGGTTTATAGTTGATCGGACAATAAGTTTGATTTATGAAAAACTTCATTTCAGAAACCATTGGACGTAAAAACGTCTGCCAGCGCTCAAATTAAAGCTAGATAAATTTACTACAAAATATTTAATTATGTTTATCTCTGTAGGAATAGAGTTTTTATGATATTTGACAAAATTAACTCACAAAATGTTAATTTCTAGGATAAAATGTTGGCTTTTTGAAAAAAATATATCTCTAGATCCATAAAACGCACATATGTCTGCCAGCACTCAAAATAAAAGAAATTTAACTTACTATTAAGTACTTTATCACACATATCTTCGTAGAGGTAGTAGTTTTTATGATATCCACACATGAATATGAATTTGGCAAATAAAAATATGTCCGAACAACTATAAATCAATATATTTTAGCAAATTTCATGTAAACTATTACTCCTACGAAGAGAAACATTATAAACTACATTATAGCTCATTAAACTAGCTTTAATTTAAGTGCTAATAGAGATCTGTACGTCAAATGTTTTTTGAGATATGAATTTTTCAAAATAAATTCACTAACTACTGATCTTTTAGTGCGTTATACACAACATTTTTATGAAATGTTGCTTTTTTAAAAAAATATATCTCAAAAACTATTTAACGCAAATAACTCTATGAGGGCTCATATTTTAGAAAATTTACTCTTCTTTAAATGACGTTCTCTTAGGTTTTCTTGTGTTGTTTTAAGATATAGAGCTCCAAATGAAAAAATCTTTTTATCGCTTTAAACAGCCGCCATTTTTTATTCCCCCTACCTATACTTGGCAGACTCATCAATTTTGACTATTAATTATACATAGTTTTCATTAAATTAATCAAAAATTGGGGTCAGATAACTATGAAGCAATTCAATAGAATCCGTTATCTGTTATCTATTAAAACCCGTCAACTGTTTTTTTCCTCTACTTTGACTATTGCTTTCTGGTATATTGTTTACGTTTGGGTAATTTCCAATCTAAACTTAAACATCTCATCAGTTGCGCAGTACGATTTATTTTTGGGTAATACAGTATTCCTATCGATGCCAGTATTCCCTATTTTCGTTTCTATTCCAAGTAATTAGTAATTAGCGCTACTAATAGAAAACGTGCATTTAAAATTCTCAGTCCAATCCCGTACCACCAGGTTACATTTATCTGACATCTACCCTCCACCTCACTGAACTGCTGCATTTAATAAGTCATTTTAAACCCGAGCTGCCTTTCTCTGGTACTCCATTACCCACAAAATACGTCATGTAACAACCCTTCCCTCGTTTAAAGCTTTCTATTTAACAAACTTTTATTTCACCAATATAATCCAACATTATAATATGTATAATAATTAAAATAGTACAGATAATTCGTAACTACCTTTTTGTTTTGTTTTATGTATTTAATCAGCTGGTGTTTTAATTTTTTCTCTTTATCTAAAATTATTTATGTACAATTTTAAGAAAGTTTTAATTAAAAAATGGTCACATTGGTTTTGGCCAGTATATGTTATTCTAAGATTACAATTACCTTATAATTGTTCTACATGGACTTAGTCCCAGAATAATAAACCGTTTTTATTTCATTAGAACTCTGTATCATATCCATCTTGATGTATGACATGTCGTAATCTCACAAGGGGAGATCATAACACCGAAAATTGTCCAAAAGCCAAAATTAAATGAGCATTCCCCTCGAATAGGAAGTCAAAGATAGATGGCAATCTTCGGGAAACGATAGGACAAGAAAAAATAAATAAAAAGGACTCCAAGGCTTGACTAGTTTGAGAATAGATCACACGAAGCTCACTCACTCCTAATTTATCTCAAAACAAACGTCTCCGAAATGTCAATATTGTAACAACAATTTGGCAAATAGCTATGTCTTGTAGGGATGCCTACATTTTTAGTCACCGCAATAGCTTTTAATATTATAATATAATCTAATTTTTATGTTTAAAATTTAAATTTTAGCTTTAATATTAAAATAAATACAATTTTTAATTACATAAGTCTACTGATCACAATATCTCATATATTCCAATCATTTATTTTAACCTAGCCAGCCCTAATAGTATTAAAGGATCTATGGGTAACTAATAAATTATAGAGTATCCTTTAATAATGTTGCTCTTAACCCTATCGAACAGATTCGCTACCTTTGATTACATATAGACAAACTACTACCTTAGAATCCTCACACAAGACTAGAATGAGAGCAAACTGCACTTCGATTCCGACACAGCACTTACTTGACAACGGTCTAAACTTCTATTTCATTACAATTGATCTACATGATCTACTTGACAATAATAAGGCCTATCTGAACCCTGTTTCATAATATAGTACAAACTAACACTATTAATCTTGTAGATTTATCTTAATTGAATTGCACAGACTTGTACAATAGTAACTTGTACTTTAGTATTTTTAATTCCTGTAATATCATTAATAGTCATCCTTATCATGAAAAAATAAGCATTAGTATTATTACCACACTAATTTCTACACTTGTACTATGAACTAATACTATTAGCTTTCATTATAAAACAGGGCCCTGGACATATAGATTTGAGATTTGAGGCTCCACTAAACCTTTGTATCCAAAACCCTTCGTAAAATACTTAATGATGCTTACTTCATTAAAAATAAAATCATCCA
>NW_027113216.1:235407-237307 GCF_000696795.3 Halyomorpha halys | reverse complement strand
AAATATCGATATTTTAGTTCCGATATAATGTCGATATCGATATTGCTAACCTATATCGTTATCGATATCAATATCGATATTTTTCTTTCGATATCCCATCCCTACTATGAAGCAATTCAATCGAATCCGTTATATCCTTCCACTTAAAACCCGTCAACTTTTATTTTCCTCTCTTTTTTTCCCTCACCCTTGACGATGTCTGTCTGGTATATGGTGGACGTTTGGGTAATTCCCAATCTAAACTTAAACATCTCATCATTGCGCAGTACGATTTATTTTTGGGTAATACAGTATTCCTTTCGATGCCAGTATTCCCTTGCTTCGTTTCTATTCCAAGTAATTAGTAATTAGCGCCATACCTAGAAAACGTGGATTTAAAATTCTCAGCCCAATCCCGTACCACCACGTCATCTACCATCACTGAACTGCTGCCTTTAATAAGTGATTTTATACCTGAAATGCCTTTTTCTGGAACTCCATTACCCACAAAATACGTCATGTAACAACCCTTCCCTCGTTTAAAGCTTTCTATTTAACAAACTTTTATTTCACCAATCTAATCCAACATTATAATATGTATAATAATTAAAATAGTACAGATAATTCGTAACTACCTTTTTGTTTTGTTTTTTATGTATTTAATCAGCTGGTGTTTTAATTTTTTCTCTGTATCTAAAATTATTTATATTCAATTTTAAGAAAGTTTTAATTAAAAAGGTGGTCACATTGGTTTTGGCCAGTATATGTTATTGTAAGATTACAATTACCTTATAATTGTTCTACATGGACTTAGTCCCAGAATAATAAACCGTTTTCATTTCATTAGAACTCTGTATCATATCCATCTTGATGTATGACATGTCGTAATCTCACAAGGGGAGATCATAACACCGAAAATTGTCCAAAAGCCAAAATTAAATGAGCATTCCCCTCGAATAGGAAGTCAAAGATAGATAGCAATCTTCGGGAAACGATAGCACAAGAAAAAAAATTAAAAAAGGACTCCAAGGCTTGACTAGTTTGAGAATAGTTCACACGAAGCTCACTCACTCCTAACTTATCTCAAAACAAACGTCTTCGAAATGTCAATATTGTAATAACAATTTGGCAAATAGCTATGTCTTCTATGGAAGACCACATTTCTCGTCACACCGCAATAGCTATTAATATTATAATATAATATAATTTTTATGTTTAAAATCTAAATTTTAGCTTTAATATTAAAATAAATTCAATTTTTAATTAATCTACTGATCACAATATCTCATATATTCCAATCATTTATTTTAACCTAGCCAGCCCTAATAGTATTAAAGGATCTATGGGTAACTAATAGGTCACACTAAATTATCGAGTATCCTTTAATAATGTTGCTCTTAACCCTATCGAACAGATTCCCTACCTTGGACTACATATAGACAAACTACTACCTTAGAATCCTCACACAAGACTAGAATGAGAGCAAACTGCACTTCGATTCCGACAATTACAGCACTTACTAGACAAACGGTCTAGACTTCTATTTCATTACAATTGATCTACCTGACAATAATAAGGCCTATCTGGGCCCTGTTTCATAATAAAGTACAAACTAATACAATTAATCTTGTAGATTTATCTTAATTAAATTGCACAGACTTGTACAATAGTAACTTGTACTTTAGTATTTTTAATTCCTGTAATATCATTAATAGTCATCCCTATCATAAAAAAATAAGTATCAGTATTATTACCACACTAATTTCTACACTCGTACTATGAACTAATAATATTAGCTTTCATTATGAAACAGGGCCCTGGACATATAGATTTGAGATTTGAGGCTCCACTAAACCTTTGTATCCAAAACCCTTCGTAAAATACTTAATGATGCTTACTTCATTAAAAATAAAATCATCCA
>NW_027113216.1:227852-228277 GCF_000696795.3 Halyomorpha halys | reverse complement strand
TAAGGAACAGTTTGATAGAGTCGAGGAGGAAGATAGTTGGATCCACCTCTATGCCATGCTAGTCAGGCAAAAGTCATTCTGCAAAGAACAATCCATCAAAACTAAGAACGCGCCGGCACTACCGCCAATCTGACAGACGCACCAAGACAACCTTTCATTTGTAATTTGAATGTCAATTATAGAATTGATAAACTTAGAGTCAATATAAATAACAATATAATATAATAATCAAAGTATAAGGAAATAGCTACCATATTCTCTCATAATATTATTCTTGCCCATGTAATATAATATAATTGTAAATATAAAGCAATGTAACCAAAACTTCACTTTTTTTTTTGTAATAATTTATTTATTGATATTTACAACTGTATACACATATATACAACAAGTAAATTTGCTGTAGGTGACATAGTGACATGATA
>NW_027113216.1:219866-227101 GCF_000696795.3 Halyomorpha halys | reverse complement strand
TTAAGTAAATAATCAAACTTAAATCGCTGATGTAAGAATGAAGACTGAAGCTAGCAGTAATTTGGGACCAGGACAGATATTAGATAAAAAGAGCTGAGGCAGAGCTGGGCAGATCCCGGTGTAGGATTCATCGCCCACCTCCGACCTAACACCCCAAGGTATTGTACCGACTCGCTCTACAATAAAACATACATTGTCTCATTCGGGCCAGCTTTAGCCCTCCTATAGCAAGTGCCCATCTGTCCCCTACCATCTATGTAATCACCCTATCATCATTTTTCCTCCTCTTTCTCTTCTCTTGTCTTTTACCTCTCCTAATATTGTCTTTTAGGCCCTCTTCGCTACCTCAGCAATTTTATGGAACTCGGCCCAAAATATATATCGTCGTTACAAATGGCGTATCTGTAAATTTAGCTTTCATGAATTTTCTACTTTCTTCACAATGGAAAAAGTAATATAGATAAAATATTTTTTTTTTATTATTTATTTAATGTAATTTACAACTGTACAATATAATACAATAGGTAAGTATGTAGTATGTTTCATATACACTTGAAAATCTGAAAAGGAAACATCCATTGGTGGTACTTCAAACATTAATTTAAATTAGAAGGTCCTGTGGCCATCTTCTTTTCAAACCCCTGGGAGGATTATCAGGGATTGTTAAGGATGAAAGATTAAGAATGAATGGGTTAGGATGATTAAGGAGTTTGGAATGAAAAGAGTTTGGGTCAAATCTACAACGAATGGGATGTTAGGTCTTTGTGAATGAGTTTTAAAAATAATTTAATTAGTAATAACAGTTTGATATCAAACTGATTGAAAATGAAAATTGAATCATAAATAAAAAAATATATAGGAAGATTGTCCGGGTAGTGGTCAATAAAGATACAAAATAGTAGAAAAATTATTTATTGTTATGCAACGTTTTGCCCCACTTTTCAGGGCTTTGTCAGGGCTAAATGAAAACAAGGTTCAAACATTGTAGAAAGTGACAAAAAATTAGAATAAATATATCAAGAAAGCAAGATTTAAAAAAAAAATTAAAAGAGACAGCTTAAGCCAACCTGGGAGAGGTATACCCTTGAATATTTTGCTGATGTTGGAAAATAAACGTTTTTTTCTAGAATGTTATCTGTTTTGTTTATACTTTTGTCTACCTTTCGGTAATCCTTTAATGTTGTTATACCCGCTCGTTTATGTTAGTCTCCATTTTTTTCTTAATCGAAAGTATGGCTGTAATTTAAATGATAAAGATTACGTATTTTTTACTAAATGAATCTTTTGCTTTCATTATTTGAAAATAAATCCAAACACCTCATCTATTTTCCTAGTCTTTTACCTAAACCCAGACATTTTCCATTGCAGACAATGCTGTTGTAACTGACATAACATAGGCTATCTTCATGCCATCTATCCACTTTCGATTAGAAGGAGGAAAAGAAGAAGGTAAGGAGATCTATTTAAATAGGAAGAGGATTGATGTGTTCAGCCCGTATCTGGTCGGGGAAATCTTTCAATCCGAGGGTCCCGGTTCAATCAATTCCTTCCTTCCTATCGCTGTACCCTGTGCCTTCGCTTCGTCTCTTCGTCAACTCTATCTAATCCTTACCACTCCTTTAATTCACATTGGAGCCATAGATGTGAATCATGTAATACTAATGGAGAGATACATGTCTCTGAATGGAGAGATCTTTTATTACATGAGTAATCCGATATGGCATGGAGTTCTATCAACGGGTAGATTCTCCACCTGACTGTATCCTGCCCCTGTTATATAACACAAATCACACCTTTACTTGTTGCATATTTATTCAATACAGTTGTAAATTTCGATTAAAAAAAAAAATGAAAATCTGTATCACTACAACCCATGAAGGGTCAGGGGTTCACTGCTTTGTATGGAAGTACTACAAGTACTAGACCAACGGTTTTGCAAGGAGGTGATTTGGTTAGAATCATGCTCGACCGCCAGATTTTTACAGATTATTTCAATAAGGAGTACCCTATTTATAAGGCTTGGTGGATTTATAAGGCTGGAGTCCAGAGCCTACAGAGTTGACTCACGGCCACAGTGTAACAGAAAACAATTTTCTGCCCAGGCGAATTCGAACCCAGGGTAAGGCACGATGCTACTAACCCCAAGGACCCGGGTTCGTAAATTTCGATAAATATATATAATAAAAAAAAATGATTTGCAGCCAACGAAGGGAACAAAATGAAAACACATATTTGATCCTAGGAGTGATTCTCATCTTTTTTATTATTTCTTTTATATCATTTACAACTTTATTTACATAAAAATATTTTTTTATTGCTATTTACAACTGTACATTATATTACATTTAGTAAATCTGATCTAAGTTAAATTGGAGTGTTACAGGCGTGTAGAGAAACTACCCATTGGTAGCACTCTAAACATAAAAATATATGTATCAAATTTGATGTTTTGATGCAAGATCATAATCATATGATACAAGCATGAGAGAAACTACCCGTTGGTAGCACTCTAAACATAAAAATATATGTAGCAAATTTGATGTTTTGATGCAAGATCATAATGATATGATACAAGCATGAGAGAAACTACCCATTGGTAGCACTCTAATAATATTTCTGCATTAGATGATCTCGAGACCATCTTGTAACGATATGGGATTGGAGAGTTTGGGATGCAATTAAAAAGTTATTATTAACTGCTAGCACATATGTGTCATCGGCATACGTGGTCAGGATAATGTTATATAGACTGCGTAAGAGGATGGAACCGAGAAAACTACCTTAAGGAACATCAGCAGTTTTAGAGAAGAGGGATGAATAGGAACCATTGTGGTTTACTTTGAATGGTCTATCTCTGTCAGTGGGTAAAGAAAGAACAATAAGAAAGTATGAAAGTAAGAATAACATAACAATTTACCTATATATTAAACTCTGAGATCACATTCAAATGTGCTCGCTATTTCGGGAAAATCTCATTTTAAACTCGTCTCTTTAACGGCTACATTTTAGTGACCTGTTACTGTTATTAAAACAATTCCGGGCTCTCATTTTCTAATTGCTCATTTTCTATTGCTTAGTTCATGTTGGCAATGGTCAGATTCTCCACTCAAGTTGAGTGTTTGCGGCTTTAGCGCACTTGCTCAGCCTCCACTGGCTCATTACCAGTGATGCGGCGAGAGGGATGCGCTAGGATCTTTTGAGGTCTGCTCTACCCCTCACACGTGGGGGATAGAGGGAGCTCAGGGATCCTCAGGTCGATTGTGTAAATATTGTATATATTATTTTATCATTATGTTATTTCATTTATTTAATTTTCATAGAGATAGTTTGATTATGTTCATCTTGTTTATTCTTTTGTTTGTATATATTTTAAGAGAGTTTTTTCTAATTTATTTTATTTTATTTATTAATTTTTTATTTTATTTTAGTATGTATGAGATCATTCATCACTACTACCTTTTGCCCCCAACTGTGTGGTAAAAAAAGGTATTTTGATTTATACCAAATTTATTGTTTTACATATCATCTGGGTTTTTTTTTTAATCGGTTTAAAAGTCGGATGGCAGTGTATAAATTTCGATATTAGAAGATAACATGGAGACAGGATAAATAACTCAACAATCAGCTGATAGGGGAAAAGAAGGTAGCCTGGGAGAGAGAAGATAATCCAGAAGGGAGAAGGGGGATTTAGGGAGAGCTTGTATTAGGAGTTCTATCGTAGCCAGTTAAAATTCAGGCCACAGCCGACTGTGCATGCTTCGATGGGCCACGTCTGCCTGGCGCTGTACATCTCATCTCTCTACGCTCTCTTCTGTAGCCCGGCCACATCAATACGTTCTAGCGAAACGTTTCAATATAGTATTAGTCCGATATTGTGTTATTAATATAACGCAAATAGTTCAAGAGCCCTAGAGGAAAAAATAGTCCGTTATTTCATCCCAATTTTTAATTCCTTTAATGAAAACCTGTACTGTTGGTAACCTGAAAAACTGTAGGTAAATTATCTCTATGGTTGTTAATCAGGAAATGCTTATTTAAGGCTGTCTAGTGATCAAGGCGATATAGTATCACAGACAAAAATATTGTTAAAGATCACCACATATATATGATTATTAGTCAAAATTAATGAGTCCCCCAAATATAGTTAGGCGAAATAAAAAATGGTGGCTTTTTTAAATCTTAAAAAAAAAATTATTCGAAGCTCCATATTTGTATACCTTCCAACAATATTAAATAAATTAAAATATAATTTAAAGTAGAGTAAATTCACAAAAATAAAAATGTGAGCCATAACAGAGCTTTTTACGTACAACATTTCACAAAAAATGTGCTGAAAAAAAATTATTAGTTAGTGAATTTATTTTAAAAATTATATCTCAAAAACCATTCGACATACAGATATTTATTAGCATGCCAATTAAAGCTAATTTAATGTGCTATACAGTAGTTTACGACGTTCAACTTCGTAGGATTAGTAGCTTTAATGATGCTCGCTAAAATAAATCGATTTCTAGTTGTTAGAAAAAAGTTTCAAATGCAAAATTCATGAACATTACTACCCCTACGAAGATATAAGTTATAGTACATGAAACTATCTTCAATTTGTTTTTTAGCAGAGATCAGTACGTCCAATGGTTCCTTAGATATAGCTTTTCATAAATCAAAACTTGATTAATGAAAATCATGTCCGAATAACGAGAAATCATCCTGTCAATTGTTTTAGGCAAATATTATGAAAACTACTTCTCTTAAAAAGATAAACATCATAAATTACTTTATAGCACATTACACTAGCTTTCATTTTAGTGCTATTAGACATCTATCCGTTTAATGGTTCATGAGATAAAGGGTTTCACAATAAATTCACTAACTACTGATTTTTCAGTATATATTTCATAAAATGAAGCGTTTTAAAAAAATTTTTCTCGGGAATTATTGAACGTAAACAGCTATAGTAGGGCTGATATATTAGCAAATTTACGCTACTTTAAATGATGTACTATTATGTTTTTTAGTGTTGTTGATAGTTTTAACGATATGACGCCGCCCCTCACCTGGTATACCTGAGGGATAGGGTGACTTTGTCACTTAATGGGATGAGCAGTATAGGGAGTGCTTTCTGGGGCCTCAGGTACCTCTATTTAGGACTATTTACAAAGGTGTGGTCTTAGGTATCCTGAGATACGCATCCCCTGCGGTGTAGGTCCTGGCCGGAGCTATGCCCCTGGACCTCAAGGAGAATGCTGTGAATTATGATGTGACGTGGTAGGGGCTGAGAATGCTTCCAGAGGGACTCTGAGGGGGAGAGGATCGACGAGAGCTTTGGAAGAAGTTCCTGCGGGAAGAGTCCATGGAGGAGTGGAATCAACGATGGCGGACTACTAGTGAAAAGGGTGCGACCTTGAGGAAATTCTTCCCCATCGTCCACTCAAGATTGAGAGCAGAATGGGTCATCCCTGACTATTGGGTCTTGCAGATCCTGACACAGGTGATTCTGGGGAAAGCTTCAAAGCTACGGAAAGAACATCGACCCCCCTGTGCTCGACGTGTGGAGTCCCCGAAACACCAGAGCATGTGGTATAAGATTGCACTGCGATGGGAAGACACCGTACCAGGTTGACCAGGAAAACCGGAATCTTCGCCCTCGCCGAGTCGGACTTCCTCCGTCTGATGGAGTTCAACTACGTGTGAAGGGAGATGGTAGGCCCAACGCAATTTACATTGAGAAGAGCTCTGCACCCCAAATGGAAGATGATAGCGAGGAAGCGAATGAGACCAGGAGGGCTGGACTAGGCTGCGTAATGGAGAGGGAAACCGGACGAATGCGAGGAGTGTTGGACGTACCGGACGGATGCTGCTAGATAATGTGTAGCCCCATCTTAAGGCACTCAACCCATTGTTGGGCTGCACCACGTTTTAAAAAACTGTTCCAAAAAAAAATTCAATGGCTCCCACCGAATAATTTTGTTAAATGTAAATAAAATAAAGTTTAAAAAAAAAAAAAGATGATTATTGGCAGCAGTGGTATGCGCAATCTTAACGCACTACCCCACTGTTGCGGAACCCTGTAAGGCGGCAATGCCCGGAAGTTGGATAAAAACAAAGTTTTAACGATATGGAGCTCTGAATGAATTAAAGTTTATTTATAACATTTAAACTGCCACCATTTTGTATTCCACCAAACTATGCTTGGCAGACTTATAAATTTCGACTATTAATTGTATGTAATTTTTATTAAAGTAATAAAAAATTGGGGTGAAATAACTGCATTTTTTTTTCCATTGGGCTCTTGTAATAATTAGTATTGTTAACATAAATTGTAATTCGCTCTTATGGAGTCACTGAAATAGTCTTCCTAAAGAATGTCTTAACTACTTAATGCTTTCTTATAGACACTTTACTGTTGTTTAACATGCATTTATAGTCTTTTGTGATTGATATATACAATAACAGACTTTCAGGTTTAACGAGTTCTGAACATTAACAACTCATATATGGTAGCAGTATTTACAGATTAATACGGAAATTATAATGATAACTGAAATTAACAGTTTTGGGCGGCATTTTGAATTTAATTTTTAATTTATGGTGTTTTTGGGTTTTTTATTAAGAATTTTTCTAATTATTAGTTTCATTATTAATGAATAGCTTAAAAATGTATGCTTAAAGATATTAATATGACAATAATCAGAGTTTTAAATGTTAACTACCGGTATTTTTTTTAAAGTTAAGGCTACATTCCTTAACTGTAGCTTCCATTTCCATAAGCATGAAGGCGTCAAAGGTAGTTAGATGAAGGCACGAAATGACTCTAAGACGAGATGTTTTTTAAAAGGCGTTTAAGCCGGGAACGAGAGTTTAATGCTGGCTATGGAACACGTGGGCTGCCTGGAGAGCACCTGCGGACAACACTATCACCCAAAACACGTCTTCGCCAATCCCCTCCTTATCGTCCTGCTTTGATCCCTCCCTATCTTTATATCGCCTCTATAAACATTGTCTGTCCCCCCTCCGTCTCCAAGGCGTCCTTTCACTTCCAGCCCAAGCCCGATTTAAACGTCAAATAAATTCCGCCCCCGGGCCTACGACGTTTCGCTTTTCTACCCTTGGCGATAAATCCGCTCTCGAAGAGGATTTGCATAATACTCCTCCAAAAAAAGGGATAAGCATGTATATCAATATTGCTATATAATAATAGCTGTAGTCGCTGAGATATAAGGATAATTACTGAAGGC
>NW_027113216.1:214137-218251 GCF_000696795.3 Halyomorpha halys | reverse complement strand
AGTGGAATGTTTAATTCTTCTTCAATGTATTCGATGTGGGTTGGATTAAGAATGTCATGGTGTGGGTCAAATGTTTTTGAAAAGTGCTGACCGAATACCTGAGTTTTTTCATCGTCCGATTTAGTCCATGTTTGTGATTCAGTGTGAAGAGGGTGATTAAAATTTTTGAAGTTAAGGAGCTTCTTAGTGGCCGTCCATAAGAATTTGTCAGTAGTCATGAGGTTTTGAGCTAAGTTAGTTAAATTTATTATCTGTATAAATTATTATTATTATTATCATTGACAAACTTAATATATTAAGGATTGGTATTGTATATAACCCTCAAAGCCACACAAAAGAAAAAAATATTTATTTATTTAGGTCATTTATAGATTATGGTGTGGAAGAATACTCATTATGTTACAGACCTAACAATAAAATTAAAAAGTATTATAGCAATTTATAGGACAAAATTGAAATAAAAAGTCAATCGGGGTTAATATATAAAATTCCATGTTTAAATTGTCCAGCAATCTATATAGGTGAAACTAAGCAAAGGGGGATAGAATATATCAACACAAAAATGATACAAGAAATAAAGAAAAGGATCCAAATATAACAGCACTAGTACAGCTTCAGCCAAAAATCAACATACTTTTGATTTTGATAACACCATAATTTTACATAAAGAAAACAATTTGTTCAAAAGAAAAATACTTGAGTCAATTTATATTTCAAAGAACATCAATTAAACAGTTAATTTTAAAACAGATACTTAGAATTTAAACCAACATTATGCAGAGATTTTAAGAAAAATAAATGGAGAAATTTGTTACTATTTACAATTAATTTTAATATGGAATTTTGAGAATTAGAATAAATAACAATTTGAAACAAAAATGCAATTTAAATTAATTTTAAAACAAGGCTGACCTGTGTGAGTGGAAGGTTATAAATGGTTTGTATATATGGTTAGTGATTTTGGTGGATAGTTTTAAAATAAGAAGAATTGGATAATTATGATTTTAAATAGAAGAATAGGTAACTAAACTTAAGCTTAGGTAAGCTTATTAATAATAAATATGACTCTCTAATATTTGACTTTTTAAATAGGTTTTTAACTTATAATTAATAAATGACCTGGGCAGAATAGCCTGCAAAAGAAATTTTAAATTTAATGAGGGGAGAATTTATAATTGAAGGTATGTTATATTATTAGTGATAATGTTGGTGTTATAAGTGTTACAAATGAATATATAATATAAACTGTTAAATATTTAGATGTCCTTGATAATGGCTAAAATGGCCGAAACGTTGGACTGTTGAAATAAAAAGTGTGAGACAAAAAAGGATACAAGTTTTAATTTATTTACATTTAATATACCCATGAATAATATAATATGATAAAACGAATCAAATAGATGATACCATAAAATATCTATTCATTATATCTGAATACCTTTACCTGTGTGGATTGAAAGCTGGACCCTGTTTCATAATTAAGTACAAACTAATACTATTAGTCTTGTAATTTGTATTTGGTACAATTTACTAACTCATACCATTCTGCGAGATAATTTTTTGACTTCTAAACTCCTGTAATATCACTAATAGTCGTCCCCATCATGAAACAAATGTATTAGTGCTTGTACTTTATAGTTTGTGTATTTGAATTTATGGACTAATAATATTGGCTTTCATTATAAAACGGGCCCCAGGTGGTGGCACAATTCTAGTACGTCTGATTCAGGTATTATGGCTGACTCCTGTCCCTCTATTTTCATCTCGACAACTCGAACAGTTAACCTACCCGCTAGCTTAATGTTCCTCTCCTCTACCTGCATCCTGTGCACATCCCCTGGCACGGTCGATCCTTGCTTCCTAAGAAAAATATTATCGAGGGTCTCCTGTAGAGTGGTTATCAGGACGGAGTGTTATATGCAACCAACTAACCTTACTCGCCTAGAAATTCCCTTTCGTATGATAGAAGTATCCTACTTAACTTCCTAGCCCGAATTCCTGTTCTTTTTCTACAGCCTTCTAACTGCAAGTGTCCTCTTTCTACATCTTCTAGTACATGCCTTAGGCTGTTCTCCCTTTTATCATAGTGGGTCACATTATTCTCCTTATGATTGGTTTTTTAGGCTCTTCAGTAGAAGTAGCAAGGTTAGAAACTAGTGGGTTCGGGTATTTAAGGATTTTCAAATGGAACGCTTGGTCGGTGAATAGATTAGTTACATATGGAACATTAAGGTCTTTATGGATGATTTTATTTCTGATAAAGTAAGGAGCATTAAGATTTTTTATTTTAGGAGGAGGAAGAAATAAGAGAGGAATCCGAAAGTTTAGTGGCGCTCCAAAGTTCAATTCCGTTCATCCAAATAACCCTTATTATAGTAATGTAGATCAGACTTTTGTAATGGATTGGAAGTTTAAACCATTTGCGTAGCAAGTGTAGTAATAGTCGGAATCGACGTGCAGTTTTCTGTCTTTTCAGTCTTGTGTGATTATTTCAAGACTGTCGTTTTGTCCAAATGTAGTTAAAGGTAGCGGATCTGATCGACAAGGGTAAGAGGGATATCATTTATGGATACTATAGGGTAGTCGGTAGGTTTACGACGAAGGGTAAAGGTGATTTGATGGGATTTATTTTAATACTCCAATTTTGACACCATTTTTTGAGGTCGTGATATAGACTAGAAGAGTTCAGGATGCGATTAAAGGGTTATTGTGAACTGTGAGCACAAATATGTCATCGGCATACGTGTTGAGGATAGTGTTAGGATTTCAGCTGTCTGGCCTGTGTTAAGGATGGGACCGACGATACTACCTTGAGGAACATATGAGGAATGAATAGAGACTGTTGTGGTTTACTTTGAAGTTAAACTTGAAATTCAAAATTAAAGATATTTAATTTCTTCATAAATACATGCATAACTATTTTTATAAGAGAGGAAAAGATCAAAAAGAGGCAGAATTAAATTGTAAAGATATAGCCGGTATTAAGGTTCTTATCTGTAAAATTTATGTGTCCAACTTCATCAAATGAGAGCGCGGTAGCCACGGGGCAAAGCGCGTGACTACTAACTCCAAGGACCCGAGTTCGAATCCGGCTGAGTAGAAAATTGTTTTCTGTTACACTGTAGCCAAGAGTCAACTCCTATGGGTTCTGGTGTGCTCTTGGGGTCCACCCAGCCTCTTAAATTGAGTAAAATTTTGGCGATCGAGCATGATTCTGATAAAAATCACTTCCTTCCACAACCGTTGGTCAAGTACCAGCATTCCCTTACGAAGTACAGAACCCCTGATCCTCCATTAGTTGTAGCAGTACTTTAATTTTAATTAACTTCATCAAATTTTGTAATTACCATGAAAAACTTCTAATTTCAGTAATATTAGGTTTTTGAACTTATATATTTTTTAAATTTAATCATATAACATTATCTTTTAAAAATAGCAAGTTTAAAAATCTTCTGTTAATAAAATAAGATTTATTTTTATTTATTATAAAATTTGCTTGAATAATTTATTTAGCCATGCTGCCCAAATGCATTGGGTTGCTATAATACACAGCATACTTAGCAATCCATGATCGGAAATAAATACACTGTATATTTTTACATGATATATAAAATTTTTTTGTTTTTATTAAATCAATACTGGTCTATACATTAATTGTTTTTTTCCTATTTAACAATTTTATTCCATTTAATTGACAATTTTATTCTCCTTATTTTACTCTCTCGGACCTTCCCTCTCCAGTGATTCACTACCCACGTTTGATCCGTTAAACAAATTAAACGAAAATATCCTTATATAGCTATATGAATTCAAAACCAAAAGAATAATGAAATAACAAAGACAATACACAATTAAGAAATACAGGATATGTTCAAACTTATTTTTCTGCTGTAACTCATAACTGTGTACATATCAATGTAAACGTGAATAATATAAGAAATGCAAGGTTAAACCTGTGGTTGGGCGTTAATCTTAAAATCTATCAAAGAACTTAAAAAATCGGTAGCTATTGGAGAAATATGTTGTGACCCCAAAATAAAATAAAGTACTTCTCCAATACCAACTCGATTCACTTACAAATTTTCGAAACTGAACTCGATTTGCAACGAAATTT
>NW_027113216.1:212246-213126 GCF_000696795.3 Halyomorpha halys | reverse complement strand
TAAACTGAATTGTATTTTCAGAGTGAAAAATATACAAAATATCTACCGTAAATCAGCAGAACCACCTTTAGATTTAATGGTCAATTGTTTTTTCAACTCGAGCGCAGAATCTTACCGTAAGTTCACGAATTCTGTAAGATCTGGTACTAATGTAAATGTCGCTTTAGCATAGTATGTTTGAAAAAAAATATCTCGATGGCCAACTCCAAAAATGTTAAGTATTAACTTCGAATTTGTTAAAAATTTAATTAAAATGTTTAATTTAGCTCTAAGCCAATGGGTGAGAAAATGCAAAAATATGCAATTAAGTTGCGAAACGTCGCCAAATTATAGTTTTATTATTTATTGATCCTCAAAACCCACAAAAATATGTATTAGCAACAGAAAAAAATGTTACCAGTATATATGTATAACAAGTGTTTGATTATCAATAATAAATAAATAACAAATAATAAAATTGCTGAATGTTGTTATTAACTATTGTAATTACAAATATGTTGACAGCCAAGGATATTGAAAAAAGAAATTTACAACAAAATCTCTTCAAGTCAGAGCTGGAGCATGCGAAAACCAAATTGTGGCAAAAGAACTATAAATGAATTTAACACAAAACCAAACGGCAAAAATTTCGTAATGATTAAAAAGAAATAAAATCATATTAGATGTCAATTTTTTTACCATGTGTATAAGATTAAACGGGTTGAGGTTATCAATATAAGATCTCTAAATTGTAACACCTATTTATTTATAAGTAGCAAGTAGCTCATTGGACTTTGGACTTAGACATTTTCCTATAATTACTAGGAAAGGAAGACTTGATATAGCAGAAGCTAAAAACCAACCTTCCTATATTAAGGCGTTGTAACTATAAATCCTTTAA
>NW_027113216.1:207261-211034 GCF_000696795.3 Halyomorpha halys | reverse complement strand
GAGGTAGGTTAAACAATGTATTAGACAGTAAAGTGAATAAAATTATAATAAGTTTCATTGTCATAAAGATAGGTTATTTAACACATAATACAAATATTAATAATATATAATACTAAATAAGTTGGCCTGCCTCCTGTTTAACGTGGCACTTGAGAAAGTTGTCAGTGGGACCATCTTTAGTAAGTCAATACAAATCCTGGCATATGCAGACGATATTGATATCTGGAGATCACTTGGCGGCGTAAAGGAGTATTTTATGGCTCATAACAATTTGCACAATAGATGGGACTTTCTATAAATGAGAGCAAAACCAAGTGTATGGTTGCTGGCATGCAATACCATAGATCTCGATTGGGGGCTGCATATTTGAAGCGGTCCAAAGATTTTTTTATCTGGGCTCTCAAGTAAATTCCGGCAACGATGTATCAGAAGAAATATCTAAGAGGATCCTGGTGGCAAATAAATTAATTATTTTGGCCTGCGGTGGTATCTAAGTAATCGCTTAATCTCCAGGAAACAAAAGCGACTCTTCTATACAAAACGTTAATACGTCATGCCCTTACACATGGAGCGGGAATGTGGAGCTCGAGAAGGCATCAAAAGAGATGAATGCAAGCTGCTGATTTTTGAAAGAAAAGTACTACATTGCATTTATGAACCAGTGCGTTCAGGTAACGATTTGGGAAGGCGGAGTAATGCAGAAGTGGCCGCCATACATGATGATTCGAACGTAGTCCGGTTCATTAGAATACAGCGTCTAAAATGGGCGGGTCATGTACCCAGGATGAAGAAAAGGCCCAACCAGAAAAATTTTGCTGACGCGTCCAGAAAGAAAAAGATGAGTTGGAAGACCTAGATAGCTCTTCTTGGATTGGCTGCAAGAGAGAGAGAGAGATCAATGGGCGAGACTAAAAGGCCAAGACTCAGCGATAAGTTGTAGCACCCATGATGATGATGATGATGATGATAATGCAAAATAATTGATTGGTGCATAGTGTTTACCTAATTTAATTATGTTTTATAGTTAAAATGTTAGCTACGAAATTATAAATAAAGTAGGATAATTTATGATTCAGAATTTTTTTTAAAAATAATTTATACTTATTATACTGTAATTGAAATTTTTAATCAATAAATCATTGAGAATGGCCGGAATGGTCGAAACGTAGGAGTTACAAGAAAATAAAAAGTACGAGACTATATGGATATTTTTTATTATAATTGATAAAGAAACCCGTCTAAAACAATAAATCAAATTATATATGCATATATTTTGTTTGTATTTGGCTAAGTTTGATTTCATTATTTTCCAATCTGTTTAGGCAGAGAATATTACTATGTTCTCAATAATTTCTGGAATATATAAGCCAGGCTTTTGAGGCTAATGTATTAAAAAGTAAGAAACAACAAAGTTTGGCAGCGTAGTATCAGTCATCGAAAGATGCAATAAAAGATACGAGAAGGCACTAGGGAGACCAAGTTGGCTTTAATAGCAGCCAATAGTCTACTTGTCTGCAACTGTTATTGCTTCATTTGGACCGCTCCCAAACCCGCCCTAATATTGGTAGAATATTTTATCTATCTAGTCGCAAAATAGCAATCTATGTTCTACAGCCTACTGCAGTCATACAATAAATTGATTATACTGTCGACATAGTAGATAGTGCAAGTGCCCTGAAAAAAAATATTAATTTTTCATTCGGAGCTCTATTTCTTTAAAATGACTAACAACACTAGAAAACTTAATAGAACTTCATTTAAAGTAGAGAAATTTTGCTAAAGTATGAGCCCTAACAGAACTCTTAGCGGTCAATATTTTTTTTAAAAGCAACATTTCATAACAAAATAACATAAAAATCAGTAGTTAGTGAATTTATTTTAGAGAAGGAGAGAGAGAGAGAGTGAGAGAGAGAGAGAGATTTTTTCCCTACAGTTTCCTTTTACAATCAATTTCGGTCTATACACCAAATACAAATATTTCAATTCATTCCTTTTTCTTTCCCTTTTCTGTTCCTTCATTTTCACCATTTCACAATTTTTAATTCACCCGCTCAACCAATTCGCTCTCCCGAATTCACCCTCCTAGATCCTCTCCAGTGACCCGCTAAACAAATTCACTATTAGACGACAATGTGAGATCAGACCATCATTTATAGTCACAGCAGTAGATCAGTTTACCAAAAACAAACTAATAATTACATTCTACGATATATACGATAAAACAACTTTATAAAATTGAAACATTTTTATTCAAAATATTTAACCTAATTTCTATTCATTTACCTCAACTTTCATTAAATTTTCAATCCCAGAACTCAAAAAAATAGGGTTTTGTGAAGGATTGCGTAAGAGGGTGCGATTTTGACCTGAGAGTCATTTACAAACATTTTTACATCAAAACAAACAAATAGATACATTTTACGAGAATAAGTCTAACACATAGATTCAAAGGGAAATATAATGAAAATCCGGTTACAAGAAGCACTTGAATGGATAAATAAGTTTAAAAAAATATATAAATAAATAAAAATAATAATACTAATAAAATAAAATAATTTAATGAATAAATAAGTTAAAACATAGACTATCTAAATATCTCAGGAACCATAGACGTACAGATGTCTGCCAGCACTTAAATCAAAGCTCGTTTAATAAACTATAAAGTAGTTTATCTTCTAGGAGTAGTAGTTTTCATGGTATTTTCCAAAATAAATTCAGAAGATTTTGACTTATAGATGTTTGGAATAAAATGTTAGATTTATGATTAAATATATCTAAGGAATCATTCGACGTACAGATGTCTGCAAGCTCTCAAATCACAGCTAGTTTAATAACTTAAAGTACTTTATGATACTTATCTTCGTAGGAGTAGAATTTTTCATGATATTTACGCATGAATATGAATTTCACATATCAAATTATGTCCGAACAACTATAAATCATTTTTAGGAAACATCAAGAAAACTACTAACTCTTCGAAGATAAACGTCAACTACTTTATGGCAGATTAAACTAACTTCAATTTGAGCGCTAAAAGACATCTGTACATCAAATGACTCCTGAGATAATGTTTTCCCAAAATAAATTCACTAACTACTGAAATAATTGTAAATAATTTATTATAATTCACGCAAAATGTGTTCTTTATCAATTAAACTCATTTTTTTACGACCCATTTCTATTATTCCACCTTATATGTAAAATAAAATGTTATAATAAAAATGTGTTCTTTATCAATTAAACTCATTTTTTTACGACCCATTTCTATTATTCCACCTTATATGTAAAATAAAATGTTATTACAAAAATTTTTTATTTAATAAAAATATATTTGTAAAACAAAAATTTGTAACAACTAACATTTTGATGATTTAAGATTTGTCCTTATTGATCAAATAGTGCTATAAAAATTCCCTTGTAGGTGGAAAGTAGGGATAAAAGGCCGGTTCTGGCCCACCTCAATGAGCCTTTTTGGACTTTGGACCCTAGTCTCGAACCAGCCTTAACCACTCTCGTGACCTTGGACTTTGGACCCTAGCCTCGAACCTACCTTAACCACTGGTCACGTGACCTATGGGGCGGGGGTGGGGATTTAAATTTAATTCAACATAACCTCTCACATAATCATTAGGCCACGCCCTCTTTTAAGTCACGTGACCGACAGCAGGGGCTGCTTGGACGTCATTTTATTTTTATTTTGTTTACCCCCACCACCCAGCAAAGGTAACCACTTCTTATATTATAACCTCCGTACGCCATTTTGGAGATAAATA
>NW_027113216.1:205298-207211 GCF_000696795.3 Halyomorpha halys | reverse complement strand
CATAGACGTAGTCTACCAGCACTTAAATCAAAGCTCGTTTAATAAACTATAAAGTAGTTTATAAGGTTTATCTTCTAGGAGTAGTAGTTTTCATGGTATTTTCCAAAATAAAATCAGAAGATTTTGACTTATAGTTGTTTGGAATAAAATGTTAGATTTATGATTAAATATATCTAAGGAATCATTAGACGTACAGATGTCTGCAAGCTCATCTGTAAAATCACAGCTAGTTTAATAAACTTTAAGTACTTTATGATCTTCGTGGGAGTAGAATTTTTCATGATATTTACGCGTGAATATGAATTTTACATATCAAATTATGTCCAAAGACCTAGAAATCAATTAATTTTAGGAAATATCAAGAAAACTACTAACCCTTAGAAGATAAACGTTAACTACTTTATGGCACATTAAACTAACTTTAATTTGAGCGCTAATAGACATCTGTACATCAAATGGCTCCTGAGATATTTTTTCCCAAAATAAATTCACTAACTACTGAAAATAATTGCAAATACTTTACAATTCACGCAAAATGTATTCTTTATCAATTAAACTCAATTTTTACGACCCATTTCGATTATTCAACCTTATGTGTAAAATAAAATATTATACTAAAACTTTTTTATGTAATAAATAGATTATAATTTATAAGCAATAAATACAAATGGATATATTAAATTGATTGAAAATAAATGATAAAATAAATAAAGCACTGAAAATAGGAGATAACAGAGTCCTAACCTGTTGAAGGTAGGTTTTTTTGATAATAGTGATAGTGTGGTTTATTAAGAAGAAAAGGTTTAAAATAGGTGTTGATTAATGTGATGATTGTTTGACTTGGCAATTGGCCTGTATTTAAAACTTTTCTTAGTGATATGTGGCAAATTAGAATTAAGTAGGTATTGCAATACCAGGATACCAAATACCGTTATTTCAAGCCATTTGTACTATTTTATAATACCGGTATTTCAAGCCATTTGAACTATTTTATAATACCGGTATTTCAAGCCATTTGTACTATTTTATAATACCGGTATTTCAAGCCATTTGTACTATTTTATAATACCGGTATTTTAAACCATTTGTACAATTTTGTTATACCAGTACATCAGTATTTTCTGATGTTATGATGTTTTTTAAGAATTAAAAGTTATTTATATTTGAGATATTCCTATAGTTGCATATACGTTAAACACGTTCCTATAGAAACATTATATAATAACGTAAAATCTGACTACATTTTTATTATCAATACAAAATTAAATAGTAAATTAAATATTTCAATTTATCATTAGAAAAATAATCTTTGGAGAAAGTATTTGTTATTTATATAAGAGGTATAATTTCAAATGTAAAATAAAAGTAGAGATATCAAAAAAAAAATTAAATAAATAAAACCTAAACTGAAATACATTAAATAAAATCTTCTATTTTTCATCAAATGCTAGAAAGTTGAGCTATTGGCTGATATTCACTGCGATTGGACGACTTCTTCTAGTAATGTTTATACTTCACACTTCTAGTACAGTTTATACTTCACTTCACAACTAGACCGAAATTATCTCCAAATACTATTTTTCTAAATACAAATATCACTATATATTATTTGTTGTCCGTAATTTTTGTTGAAAAAACCAAGAGATTGGAATAAATAAAATTTAAGAGAAGTTTTCTTATCTGAAGAGTACACAGAGCGAAGATGCTATAAATTTAACCAGCGTCCCAAACTCCCTTTATCTTTCTCCCCTTTCTTCTTTTTTTCTGAGCTTTGGGAACTGTTCCATCGACTAGTTTGGATGAGATATAACATACTGGCTGCAACGGGTACAAATCACCTCTTATCATCAAAGAAAGTTAAGGCCACTAAAAGTTTTATATTTCTAGTTGGACACTATAGCTTTTTCAATTTC
>NW_027113216.1:203265-204715 GCF_000696795.3 Halyomorpha halys | reverse complement strand
CTAAAAGTTTTATATTTCTAGTTGGACACTATAGCTTTTTCAATTTCGCTATTCCAAACAAAGCTATTTTCTCAAAATTAACATTTTTAAGCATTTAAATATAAAAGTAATATATGTCACTTTTTGGGGATATCGAAATGGTACATATTATATATTGATGGTTAACTTTTCAGTTGTAAGTACCAGTTTCTAATCAGAAAAAAAAAATGAAAAAAAGTAAAATGTCTAATCTGGTTCTTAAAAATGTTCTAAGAATGTGATATAAAATGTACTAATAAGTTATATAAAAAAACAAAACAAATAGGGATAAATAATGATCAGTACTCACATAGTTCCATTTTAATTGATATTTCTTGATGTTACCTTAAATCTCAAACATAGATTACCAGATACTTGTCTGAGCATGTTGTGAAGTTTAAAGGATGATGTGAGTTTTAAAGCATGATATGAAGTTTTTTTTTTTGTTTAAAGGCGTAAAATCTCTTGAACACGAATGCCTATGAATTTTTATTTAATGTTACACACACACATGCACATGATTCCAAGAATATATATTTATAAAACATTAAAAAAAAAAAAATAGAATCTGAGAAGAGCTATAATTTACAAAAGAAGCGATGCGCTTTTAGAAATTTAAATACCAATGTAACTTTAGCTTACTCATCTTTGAGAGTTTCAGAGTGTAGTTTCGGTTAACGTGAAATATGCATTTTATTTTATTTTATTTTTTTTAATGGAAAATGTAAATAGTGTGCCCAGCTTAGTCGTATTTTGTATTATTAATTTATGTAAGTGATATTTAATTTATTATTCTTGAACCACTTCATTAAGAAGCCACTCAACATTTGAATCAATATTAGCAATACGGAACCAATAATTTTTTTCATTGCATTTTATAAACTTTATTGATTATATTTTTTAAGAATTTCGTTTTAACAACATGAATAGAATGAAGAAAGTTGGAATCTTTTTATAAAAGCGGGATTTTTTTAATTAATTATTTATTCAGTCTTACCCTGCCCTGTGGAAACATGTGCGTGCATCTGCATTTGGATTAACAAAAAGGTAGCAAATGTAACAATTTACAATTTATGACCCGAATAAATTTTCAGCAAACATATTGCACAATCCCGCTTAATATAATATGATAGAGTTGGTAACAGAATAAAAAAACATACAGTTAACAAAGATACAATGAGAAAGTAAAGAAGAAAAAAAACTAAGACATAATTTTAAATTGAAATATATCCTCAAGGTAGTATCCTTGGGACTTCTACACCGTCTATACAACTGACATTCCAACCAATCCTAACACTATCCTCACCACAAATGCCGATGACAAATGTGTGCTCGCTGTTATAATAATAACCCATTAATCGTATCCCAAAATCTCCAATCCCATATCACAGCCCTCGAAGAATGGTGTCGTAATTGGAGGATTAATATAAAT
>NW_027113216.1:192347-202715 GCF_000696795.3 Halyomorpha halys | reverse complement strand
AAAAAAAATGAAATATAGAGATATATAGAAGAGTTAATTGAGAAAAGACGTACTGTACTGACAAAATAATTTAATAAAAAATATAATAATAATAAATCCTAATTAAATGGTTTTTAGCTACAACTTATTGTCCATCTTGATCGATGACGAATAAAATAATTTCCAGAACTATTTCAGTGATTAGGTTAGGAATAGTAGGTTGGGAGGCTGTTTTATGTTTAGACTATGACAGTTTACAGGCCTCCTGGATATTTCATATCAGAGCAAAGATATGCTGCAATGCGGCTCGTTTTACTACGGCCTCGTATCTCCGTACCAGCTCCGTAGTAATATTAATGAGAAGCCTGGATGAGTGTACATGATTGCAATTTACTCAGCCAAGCCAAAACCGACTCAACCTCAGATACTCATCTCTATAAAGTTCCTATTAAAACCTTAATCCTCCCAAGCTATGGTTTATTTAAAACTATTTACTATTTTATTTACTTCGCGATTAAAATACATCTCATATCCTCGTATAAGCACTGGGCAATTAGAGGTCAATTTCTTATATTATTTTTATTAGCAATAATACATTTCACAGAAAAAATATATTTTGGACCCACAGAAGCTTATATATCCAGCTTGTGATGGAACATTAGAGGATTTTTTCCATTTCTTAACAAACTGCTCCCGCGTATCATAAGAACCGAATCCGATACATGCCAAAACTAAGCTATACTAACTAAAACATGTTATATGAACTTTAGTCTGTAACCTCACAAGCGGATCTTAAACTTCTTTTTATATATGTAACACAAAACCTTATACTTAGAGCAGGATACCTATCAACACAATAAGACATATAGTTTTTGTTTCTTTTATTTTATTAAGTAAGTAATATCGTTTTTGTTTTGTTTTTCACTCTGACCAATGTAGATAATCCCAGTTTTGGTATACTGTTTTTTTTATTAGCTTATATAATAATCTAATAGTTTGTTGATTTTTATTATTATTACAATGATTGTTAAATTATGTACTTCACAAGCGAACTTATTTATAGGGGGATTGTCCCATAAACATATAAATAAATTATTATTACATTTCATAATAAAACATTTTTTTATTTATTTATTTAGAAGGACCAAAAGGTTATTTTAAAAAAATTAAATATGTACCACTACAACCCATGAAGGGTCAGGGGTTCAGTACTTTGTAAAGAAGTACTGTTACTAGGCCAACGGTTGTGCAAGGAGGTGATTTGGTCAGAATCACGCTCGACCGCCAGATTTTTACCCAATTAAGGGTGCCCAATTTAAGAGACTGACTGGGTGGGCTTTAGAACCCACAGGAGTTGGCTCTCGACTACAGTGTAACAGAAAACAATTTTCTGTCCAGCCGAATTCGAACTCGGGTCCTTGTAGTAAGTAGCCACGTGGTAAGGACCGTGCTCCCTAAAAGGTAATTTGGTGGTTAATAATTAATTATAATAAGAACAGTGATTCGGGGTCTCATATATAATTATCGCTTATCTGTGTGGAGACTTCACCATCACGGTGGCGCCCAATCGCCTTCTTATTTCTTTCTAGTTCAAGCTGATGCTAGAATGGTGAAAACCATAATAATTTCCCGATGGGGCACCTATTCTGGTTCGGGTGTGTCTTCGAGAAGGAGTGCCTAGGAAGATAATATAGAGAGAGAATGAAAGGAAAATGTGAAAATGCACTATAATATGGTTGAAAAAATAAAGAATAAACTTAAAAAATATTTAATATGAAAATAAATAATAAAGAAGATATCAAATAGATAAAAAAACTACAAGAAAATGATAAAGTGCTTGATAAAACAGAAAAAAAAACACATGAGAAAACTTCTTTGGAAGACAAAATGATATTGAAACGATAAAAAGAAAATAATTGAAAATTAGAGGATACTAGTTGGATATAGAATACTACAAAATAAATCTAAAAAGCTCTGGATGAAAAAAATTAATAAATAACAAAGGTAATTTAATTAGTGATTACAAGTTACCATATGTTTTAATTAATAATGGTACTGGTTAATTACTATTACAATATGAATTACAGAAACAGAAAGATATGATGGTACTTCCTTTGGTGAAAATGTAAAGATTTAAAAAAATAAATAAGCATTTATTTTTTATTTTTTTATAAAGGAGGCATTTCTGTCATTTTATATTCGTACAGCCCAGTATACTTCAGCTTTATTAAAGTGACTTTTGACTGAAATTAAGTCCACCGTTGCCGTACATGTAAATATGTGATCGGTGATTGGTGGGATTGAGGAAGATGATAAATAGAGAAGATGAAATAGAACTGAAAATAGGTAGAACAGACTGAAGTGAGATGAAAATGGGTGAAGAAAGAAGAAATAAAAAGATACACTGCACACATTTTACTAGTTAATAGACATGGTTATCTCTAATTCAAAGAGGTTTCCAGTGCAGTAGGTAGGAATGACCTCTACTAGCAATAACTTTAGGTTGTGAGGAGTAAAATTAATGGAGAAAATAGAGGTGGTTAAGGAGAGGAAAGTAAATTTATTTGATAAATTTACCAATTCAAGGCAATGCAGCAAAATAGCGTTTCATTTATTTTATTATTATTATTGTCGTTTATAACATCTTCGAATCCAAACATCTTGCAGCGCATACTTTCCTTCATGCCTTAACCACCTGAGCAACGGATGGCACTTACTTTCCTTAAGGAAGAATTCTTTCATTGTTACCTATATAAAAGTCCTTATTATTGTTTGTTACCTATTTATTGATGTAGGAAAGTGTATAAAATAATTTTCTTCAATTAGTTGTTGGAGCATCTCCCGTGTAAAAACATTTCTACAATGGAAGAATATTTTTGCCCTCCATTCCTCGTCCATACGGAACTTGTACTCAGCTTCCTCATGCTGTGGGATATTGAACAAGTGAGGTGGAGTGTGGATTATGGAGGGCTGTTAGTGGGGGGTGTTCTCCCATATCTCATGCAATAATTCAGAGGATGTACCTCCCAGTTTTTCATACTTTGCCCTAATCCGAACCCTTCCTTCCAGCTCAACATATTGTCTCCGATCCTCCAGGCTCTTTTTCACTCAGATCGTATCATTCTTCCCAAAAAAATAGTGATCCTCAAGGGATTGGTTAAACTTTAATATGATCAGATGAACAGGTGAGGAATACTACATATGGAATATCATTCTCAATACTATACAATAATAATAATTTAAATTATTATTCATGAAAAATCTCTTAAGGTACACCCCTCTATAATGGAACCTATTAACATACAATTTCATTAAGGTCCTGTTCAATGAGGTTCAAATGTTATGCATTTGAACACCACTCAACCCCGGGAGTCGACGCCAATTGTTATACAAAATTTGGACTTTGTACTATGATTTCTGTCTCCCCAAGACTTAAATATTTCAACCCCAAATACAATATGGAATCAACCATTTTATTTTAATAATTGTGTTTCATAAACCATATTGATTAACTTTAACAGAATTTTCTTTTACTGACACGAATATGATGCAGAGAGCTAGATAGCCTTTGAAGTTAAGGGAAATGAGACGACAACTCTCGACTGAGACGTGCAAAAACGTCTAAATTTTTTAAATCTTCTAAAAAATATAAATCGTAATTTTTCCATCATTAAAATCATTTTTTTCGTATGAATGAAATGTTATTCTGATTCATTGTTCTCACTTTCTTTTAGGTATACCTTCCAAGAAGGCCCCATACTTCATACGTCAATGAAACAACACAGAAAAGTTGGTCCAATGTATACATTATAGGAAATAGTCTCATTACAAAGGTCAATAAAGCTAATTATTTCTGGCCTATAAAAAAAAAAAACGTGGGACCACTACTAAATGTAATAAGCCAACACCCAGGCAGGATTTGAAACCTCGCCGCCTGCAAATCCAAGATTGCTAAGACGTGTGCCACAACTGCTCTGAGGCCCACTTTATTTCGTGGTAGTCCCACGCTCGTGGTTGACCCTCTTACTCTGGTACAGGTTGGTTACCTTTAGGTTAGATTATTTCAATCTGTGCTAATTAGTTATAAAATAAAATAACCGTTTTAATAGGAACAGTAAGGAACCTTAAAAAAAATAACCTAGGTCAATAATAAATCAGGATTACCTTTTTTCTGTGTGTATTATTTGGGGTTGAATATCTAGTCATTTCACCCCAATTTTTGATTACTTTAATGAAAAATATGTATAATTACTAGTCAAAACTGATGAGTCTAACAAGCATAGGTAGGGATTATAAAAACGATGAAACTCTTTAAAACTACCAACAACACTAGAAAACCTAAGAGAAAATCGTATAAAGTATAGGAAGTTCCTGAATTTTGATAAATCAATATCTCAAATAAAATTCGACGTACTGATGTCTGCCAGTACTCAAAGCTAGTTTAATGTGCTATAAAATAATTTATTACATTTATATTACCAGGAGTAATAGTTTTCATGATATTAGCTAAAATAAATTGATTTATAGTTATTCGGGGAAAAAAATCATGTGCATAATTTATATTCATATGCGAATATCATAAAAACTACTACTCCTAAGAAGATAAATGTTATTAACTATTTCATAGTACATTAAACTAGCTTTAATTTTAGTGCTAATAGACATCTATACGTCGAATGGTTTTTGAGAAATAAATCTCTCAATATAAATTCCCTAACTACTGATTTTTCAGTACATTTTCTATAAAACATTTCTTTTTAAAAAGCTATTTCTCGGAAACTATTGAACTTAAAAGCTCAATTTGGGCTTATATTTTAGGAAATTTACTCTACTTTTAATAGCGTCCTCTTTTGTTTTCGAGTGTTGTTTGTAATTTTAAAGACATAAAACTCCAAAAGAAAATATTTTTTTAACGTTTTCAAACAGCCACCATTTTGTATACCCCTACCTATACTTGGCAGACTCATACATTTTGACTAGCAATTAAATATAGTTTTCGTTAAAGTAATCAAGAACTGAGGTGAAATTACTGCCTTTTTTTGTTTCTTTCTGGTTTTTGTAATATCTGGACGACATCATTAACAAAACTATAATAAATTATTACTTATTAATAATTCAATAGCTATTTCTTTTAATTATTATTATTAGACAATTAGATTATAATTTTTATTCATTTTCAAATGAATCTATTGATTTTTAATCAGTTAAAGTGAATTTTCATAATAATCAAATATGCTTCAAATTACACAACGTAGGGCAACATAAGGCAACAACATTGAGGTGCTTCAAAAACGAACTCTCGATAAAATTCATATCATCTTAGATATTGCTTCAAGACTTCTGAACTTGGGGCTCGCGAGCTGAATACGTGAGAGCTTATTTCCTCCCTAATAACATTTCGAGTCACATCCGAATTGCACTCGTTCACACAGAATGCACTGAGAGTAGCGTTTAAATGGTCTCTGCTGAGATGGAAGTTGTGTTTCAGTTGTTTGGCACAGGCAAAGCAGGTTCTCCTTTCTCAATGTTCAAGAAAGCTTGAAACATCCTTCTATAATATAACATTTATTCTAAATTTTTATTTAAACAGTAACCGTAGTAGTAATGGAACAAGACTTCATCTAACGTATCGGTACGAAACATGTTTGAGTCTGGCCTGAGGAAGTTGAATTTAATTCGGAGGGACAAAATAACTCTCTTATTTCGATTAGTACATTGTTAAAACCACCTATATCGACTTAGTCTTCGTCTTTAAAGAAGAATTTAATGAACAGAAACAAAAAAAAATGTATAACCGCAAATTTTGATTTATCTTTAGTTATATGTTTATCGTTTATAGTTGACCACGCTCAACGGAGAAGGGGGTGAGTTAAAGGGAAAAAAATATATAATCGCAAAAGGAAAAAAAAGGACAAAACAACAAAGAATAAATAACTCCTTAGGCGCCACGTTATTTTTTCTTGGAAATAACGAAAACCCCGAAGCATTATGCCCACAATTTAACTAAAATATACCACTATATAAACAATTGTTGAATTATGACCACTGGCGAATACCTTTACATGTAGATAACAGAAAACTTAGGGGTGTTACCTACCCACCTGTTGAATTATCATAATATTCCGTGAACGACATAAAAAACATAAGTAAATAAACAAGTTGAAAGAAGAGAAGGAACAGCAGACTATATGTACAAAAGTTTAATAAGAAGAAGAAATATATGTACACAGAAAGAAAAGGAAAAAAAAAAAGAATTCTTATCAATTAATATAACAATTAAAACTTATAGGTTGACTTAACCTTAACTTAAATGCTTAACGTTAATAACCATTTTTACATTATTATTCTCTTATCCCAGGACATGCTGAAGAAACGTCACTGCACTATATCCCCACTTCTAGTGTTAATGACCGTTCATTGAAGTAAAACACCATAATTTTGAAAAACAAAACATATAAGATGACATTTCTCATATGGTGCTATTTCTGTTCAAACAGTAAAGACAGAGGGCCTTTAAACTATTACCACTTCACATTGAACAATCGTAACGTGTTCCAAAATCAAACTGTCACCCTCACAAACCAAAACTCACTCGTCTGAACATACGTGTTCAAAATCAAAACTGTCGCCTTCACCAAAAAACAAAACCCACTCGTCTAAAACGAGCTATATGTTTTAGACGAGTGGGTTTTGTTGTTTTGTTTTCACCATGGCAACCGCAACACCTCTTGTCTACACAAATCTAGCCAGTGTTTTATTTCACCATGGCAACCCTAACAATTGGATAGGACATAAATATTCATTTTTTGAGGCTAAAAATAAAAAGCATAACATATAAATAAAACAATAAAATAAAATAATAAATAAAAGGCATTTAAAAAAAAAACGAATTATGAAATGAATGAAACAAATTTACAAAATCAATAGATATAGATAAAAGAAAATAGTGGACGAGGGTCCCGAAGAAAAGACGGTCCACTCTGATAGGTCAAAAGAAGATGGCTGCAAAGATGTGTGGGTCACTGCTTCGTAGTCACAAACACTGCTGTAATTCTCAAACAGATCAAAAGTTGGTGGGCCCACGTCTGTACTGGCTCTTTAATTCATTCAGTATTCAAACTCTTAATTAAATTAACTACAACTATGGTATTTATACAAGCAGCGGATTGTATTATATATTTATCACAATCAATAATAAAAATGTCCAAACAAACACATAATGTCCTACAGGGCTGGAAATGAGTTATACTAGACGACTAATTAGCACAACTATTTTAAAAAAACGTAGTTGATCGGCCTGTTGCTGGGCGACGCCTTAGCAACGGTTTAAAAACCCTTAGCAGCCGCCACTTTTGTGATAAATTATAATACAAAATACAAATTTACCCATATTTATTTTCTAAAATAAAATAAACTTCTGGAGAAAATAGTACAAATAAAATAAAAATACAATTAAATTAAATTCAACAGCTATTTACAAATTAATATAAATTGGAGTGAACATACACGCAAGTAACATTGTTTTGGATAAACGCCGATAGCTGATACTTTCCGAGCGGAATCTATCCAGGAATTTCGAAAGACGTAAGTTGTATCTATTAATTTTTTCCTATAGTACAAGAGAAGAAAAGGAGAAAAAAATCAGTTCCTTCACCATAATTTTGATTAATTTAATGAAAACTACCTATGATTATTAGTCATAATTAATGTGTGTGCTAAGTATAGGTAGGGAAATAAAAAATGGCGTCTGTTTAAAGAAATTAAAAAAAACAAAATTTTTATTTAGAACTCAATATCTTAAAAAATACCAACAACACTAGAAAACTTAAGAGAACATCATTTAAGGTAGAGTAAATTTGCTAAAATATGAGCCCTAATTTTACGTTCAATAAATCTCGAGATATAGCTTTTTAAAAAGTCATTCAAAAATCAGAAATTAGAGAATTTACTTTGAAAAATATGTATCTCAAAACCATTCGACATACAGATGTATATTAGCACTCAAATTAAAGCTAGTTTAATGTGCTATACAATAGTTATGAAACCTATTATTTTTTAGTGTACTTATATTAATTACTTTATTATTAATTTTCTATTATATTTTACACTTTTCTGTATCCCCGCTCATTTGGTATATTTTGTTTCTTAATTACTTATACACATTGTATCCCATTATTTTATACTTTACTGTTCACCTAATTTAAATACTTTTTTAACTTTTAAGAATTAAGTATAGAACACTATTGTTTCGTTATTGTGGCATAACAGTCGTCCCCACTCCTCCCATTACCAACGATCACATTATTTTTGACTGCCGTCAAAACAGGTATGCATTCTGTCTCATCATTTGATTTGTGTTTTTTTCTTTTTACATCTCTTTATTTGTACTTTCTTTAATATTTCTTCTCTTATCTATCTGTTACTATTACCCTTTTCATTTACTATTTACAACCTTTAATTTTTCTTATTATATCTTACTTTTTTACATTTTATACCCCAGTTATTTTACACTTTTGTTTTTTTTTTTCCTTTTGTAACTATGTGTTTGTATCTTTTTTAGCCCTGACGAAGCCCTGCAACGTGGGGTGAAACGTTGGCTCAATAAAATGGTATAATTCTAATATTTGAGTTTTTTTTTTTACCGCACCCGGACCATATTCGATTCAATTATGGAAATAATTTCTCTAACAGAGAGCAAGGACCTGGAATAGAGTGTTATTGATCCTAGCGCTAAAATTTCTACTAACATTATAATAACATATTGTTCTTCTAAACTAAACCTTAAGCCTCTTTCTAATTAAAAGTTTATAATATTTTAGATGCTTACTCATATTAAATCAGGCTCTTTGTGCTCGACTAATTCGAAAAGTTTAAATTGAAAGAAGTGATAATGTTTTGACCCACATTGCTTACAAACGAAACTTCACTGCCTCACGTAGATGAAGAAAGTAACTTTTTTTTTTCTTCTCGGAGCAAACTTTATACTACTATGCAAGAGATTAAAAATTTCAAAGAAAACTTGAAGCAAAAGGGGCTGCTTAGGCATTCGACTCAGTGTTAACTTATCCACGTGGTATTACTGTACAAACTTTTTTCTTTTACAAGTCATGATATACAGTGTTTTCGAGGGAACTTTTTAGAATTTTTGTCTCAGGAAATTCGCCCAAATTCCAAGATTATGAATAAATGTGTACCTCCTTGGAGATATAAGACACTACGTTACATTTCCATACCTTTACAGGAGGTTAGATGTTTTTCTCCAAAGTGTTCTTGTTTAAATAGAATAATTTGCATCCAAGTTAAATCTCAAAACACTCGTTATTTTTCTCTTTACTATTCAACTTTTTGGCCAAATTGGCCGTCCTCGATGACAATTAATTAAATAAGACATTTTATTATAAATTAATTTTTAACAATTAAAAAAACAACATTATTACTAATAAATTAGTATTCTTTAAATATAAATTTTCATCTCACATTCAACAATTTAAAAATGTTTTGCAGGTTATTCTACACAAGTCATTAATTTCAGTCAAATTACCCTATGAAATAATAAAACAACAGAGAATCATACTAATTTAATCTGGATTTTCTCTTTAGGAAGTCTGGTGAGTCAATTCATAAAAAAAATTTTGAGGTTAATAACTTCCAGTTTAATGAAATTTGTGTTAAATTATCATAATATGATACAACGTTTCGGGACCACTGTCCCATATTCATGTAATTTAAATCTCATAATTTCATATAGGAAATCATGTAACACTCCACACTGTTATCTCTTTTCCACCATAACATATTTGTGCATCTTCACTTCTCCTTAGCACAGCCTTTATATTTCCTTACTACCTCTTTGGACCTTAGACTAGACAAGAGACAGTGTGCTGTTTGATTACCTCCCTGTTTTTTTAAAAAGTCCTGTTTTGTATTTAACATTAACTTAGTGATTTTTTTTTCTTAAACCTGTTTATTTCTTCTGATTTTTATGTTTATATTTTGAGTCTATTTATAATGTCGGCGTAATGTGTATTTAAGTGTTTAGTGTCAGTTTTGTAGTTTACTGTGTTTTGTATGTTTTTTGTTATATATATGGCTTCTAGAAATCTTCTGTTTTTTGTATTTTGTGCTGTATCTATTATTTTTGGGTTTTCAATGTTGAATTCATGGATCAGTTTTATGCTGTGATAGGCCAGATCTGTGAAATTTATAGTTTTAACGTTTCTACAATTGGTTACATGTTGTTTAATTCTAGTTTCTGCATGTTTCACCAATATATATTCTTCACAATTTATCTTATAAATTGCACTTATTTTTTCCATCTTATCAACTTTAACTATATCTTATCCAATATTAATTTAATTATATGCTTGCCTTAGCTTATGCTTAATATTT
>NW_027113216.1:184329-191487 GCF_000696795.3 Halyomorpha halys | reverse complement strand
TGACCATTACCAGAACTGGAATTGTCCATTTTTATTTTAATAAGTCTCTTGGCCACTGCCGTTTCAACCTTCTAGGTGGGCTGTAGGGATGGGTGCAACTAGATAAGGTTTGAACCAATGGATTAGGATGGTTGGAAAGGTTTATATGGAATACCTATATATATAGCTGGATAATTTAAACAAGGAATTTTATATATTAATCGTGAAGTATTATTTCTCTCAATATACTATATTAATTTATAATTTTATTGTTGGGTCTGATGTTACAATAGAAATGTCTCCATATTAATAAACAAGGCTGGCGAATGCCTATAAAAATCAAAATATCAAAAAAAGAAGATTAGAATTCAAGGATGAATGTTCAAAGATTATTTGATTGATGAAATAGTTGTTTTTGATAAAATGCCGCATAACTTCTATACAATGTTATAAACGAGAAACTTGTTAGGAATGGTAAATGAAGAGAGAGAGAATAAGAAGCTTGATGGACGGAGTAAGCCAACCATGACATTGGCAGAGTACGTGGTCTCTGCCAGAGATGGAGGTTCGGATAACATCATAAAACCTGACCAACTCCCCGCCCCTACCCGATACAACATATAACATCTATAAGGGACAACAGAGATGTGATATCATGTATCAGCTTTATCCGCGACATTTATCTGCTTCCAGAGCTCTGTCAGGTGGAGGAGGAGAAATAACGATGCTAGCTCTCGAGGAAAGGATTGGGGGGAAGAAAGGACCACTTGTTCTGTCACTGCTCCTGTATTTGATGGCACTGCGGCTCTGCGGAGATATTGCCAAAGAGGCATGAATGATTAAACATAAGAAAAAGGTTTCAGGTTTAACTAAAATAAGAAACAAATAATTTGTATTGATTGAACACTATATAAGTTATGGTAAAGAAGGCAATCCTTCCTGGCTAACCCACCCAACTAAAACCCTAACATAAACACCTAAAAGACCTAAAACACTCTGGCGACAGTCCCAGGTCATCTTTGAAAAATTTACATAAAAAGGGAAGATTAAGATAATTAAATCTAGAATTATAAAGTAGTTAAAATTGAAAAAATGGAGTGATAAATTCTTAAGTTTAATAATAAAGATAATTGAATAAATTGTTTAAATGTTGAAACCACAAACAAACAACAATAAAAATGTAATTCTGACAAGGAATATAGTTTTCACGATTTGTATTTTTTACAATTAACCTTTCTAAGCATTTTCACCCTTTTATGACTCCGCTTGTCGAACGTGTCAATAAATTAAACTAGGTATTGGCTCTACAATATACAACTTAGGAAGCTGTCTTAAACTCTATCTAATCCCGATTTCTGTATATCTTCCTCCATAGATATTCCTCTCTTCCTACTACCTCTCCTAGAAAGAAAGAATAATAAAGAAGATAATAAATATTCTAAAATCTTGATTCTAAAATATTTGAAGAGCTGTGGAAGGAGTCAAGTTATATTAGTAGCCTGTAGATATTAATTGTACAGAGTATGTCATAATCTCTATATCTTTTCTCTTCAAACAATTATATAAAAGTTTTTCTTAAGCCACTCTGCGGTGGTAATTCTGTAATTATAGAATAAGGACGGATATCATCTTTCCTATAGAGACTATTAATAATAATGTACTCAAATTACAAGGTTAATTAATAATTTTTTAACTCACATATCCACTATAAGAAACATGTGTTTTTTTTTATGTTTATTCCAATACAGATTTACTTAACCTAATTGTAAAATTAAAAGAACAATCTTAACTACTAAAGGCCCTATTCTAACTTATCCTAATTATATCTATGTACTTATTACTAACTTATAACCTAACCTACAATTAAAATACATAAGATTGATATCTATGTCCCAAGGTTTTGTACTTGCACTCAGCTGGTCGTGGCAGAGAGAGAGAAAGATCACTGCTCAATACACAGTTTTTAAACATAACTCAGCTCACAGAGAAAACCAAAAAATCCACTAGCTTTACATCAATGTCCATTCCTTACAAAAACAACCGACGACCGACCATATGATTTGTCTCTCCCTCCCTGCCCGATACCTCCCGCGCATGCGCTGCCATCACCAATTCTTCTCTCACAATTCGTCTATTACAATGTAATAAAGACTATTAATAATGTAATGGCTATGGTCGGATTATTGCAGTTATGTATCATACGTTGCAATTATCACATCTACAAGAATCAAACTTCAATAAAACAATTGTTTAATCATATCATCATAAAAATTTACTATTATGCATTGGGGGCATACAGCCTAGATGCCAGCTCCCCAATCTTAGCAGCAGCTGCAGAGCTGGTTCCCACCCCAGTACTGGATATATAGATATTATATAGACTTGTCCGTTTCCTTGCACTGGCATCGCACACAACTAAGAAAAGCATGCTGTATTATCTCCCCATCACAAGACAAAATAGTGACCCATTATCATAAACCCAGGTTTCAGCAAAATTACTTTCCCCTCATCAAAATTAAATTAATCAACTAACCCAACGTAATATTCTCTTTCGGCATACCCCATCTACAAATTATTCTTTTGCTTTATTTCAATATATTACTTCAATCTACACCAATAATTTTTTCTTACCCTTAACTAAAGTCCTTTTTTAATGGTTCTATCTTCTTTATTGGCTCATATCTTATTTCCCCCATAGGCAAGGAAAAAAATAGTCAAAACAAATCTCATGTCAAATTTGTACTAAATCGAGTTAAACTCATGCCCATAATGTGTATTTCTTGCTCTATATATATTTTATATAATAGTTTTCCTACTTAATGTCCTTATAGCTGTTACAATGTTACTATAACTCTTAATATGAATTGAAACAGACAACACTCCCGAAATTATTTCCGAGACCTTGGCATAATGGATGTGAATGGATTCCATAAAATATTCTTTTATTAAATTTTAAGATATCACCTCGAAGAATGGTAATTGGAGGATTAAAATAAATTCCAACAAATCATAAATTATCCAATAAATTCCATCGAATTACCTTTACCCTACGTCGTAAACCTACTGACTGCCCTACAGTATACTTCAATAATGTTGCCCTTACCCCTGTTGAACAGTTCTGCTACCTTAGACTACGTCTGGACAAACGACTGGCATGGAATCCTCACACAAGACTGCAAAGACAAGAAACTGCACGTTGATTTCGACTATTGCAGGACTTACTAGACAAACGGTCCTATTCATTACAAAAGACTGATTTACATAACAATTATAAGGCCTATTTGGACATACGGCGTTGAGCTTTAGGGCTCCACTAAACCTTCGAATTCTTCACGTATCTAATCCTTCTTAAAATTCTAAATGCTCCCTAATTTGTCACACATGAAATCATCTACAAAGACCTTAGTGTTCCATTTGTAACCGATCTAGCCCGAACCAGATATCAATCCTTCCATTACAAACTCCCTAACCACTCTAACCCATTGGTTTCTAATCTTGCTTCCTCATTTATTCCGGACAATCCTCCGTGGCGTCTGAAAAGAAGATTCGAGGCCATCTTATATTGTAAAAATGTTTTTAGAGTGGTATCATTAGGTAGTTTCTCTACATGCTTGTACCATACCATTATGATTTACTTGATGTATTTATGTACAGTTGTAAATATCAATAAATCAACTAAAAAAAAATTTAAGATATACGTGGAAATAATCGGAACTACGTTATAACTAAAATAATCGGAACGTGCTGTCCATTTATTAAAAATTATTTTCAGCATCAACCACTTATGGGTCATTATTGCCTTAATTTTTGAATTCGCAAAGGATAGTCATCTAATTCTAGACTCAAAGGCTGTACTCTCGACAAAACACTGAACGTGGGCAGGGGTCGGGATTCATAGCCACTATTGTATTAAAATGCATAACGATTGCAACGTGCGAACCTGGGGTCAACTGATTAAATTTTATGGTAAAGTTTGGAGTGATTGAGAAACTCAAAAGGTTTATCAACAGTCTGCTTGTTATCTTGCAAAATGTAATGCAGGGCTCCTAATTAATCATATGAAGATTTGAGGGAGTCGTACGTTCGGCATTCAGTTAAAATGTGTTTAGTGGCAAGTTGCGTTCCTCAAGTCTGACATACTGGGGCCGTGGTTTCGGTGTGGTCTATTCGAAGGCGCGTCATAATAACCTAAATGGAAATGGAGGTGTCACTTTTTATTTCCTGAATTTATTATCCTTAACATTTACCAACTTTTGTTTCCATTATACTTTAATTATCTGCTAAGTGAGAGCAATGATTTCATCGACAGGCATATCACCCTTGATGCGGAATGCATTCAGAAAAATCAACCTTGGAGGTGAATGCATTACCGCCTATGCCCACAGTGCCAAGACTCCCATTGGAGTCCTATACTGCCTAACCATGGTTGGGGGTCAAAGTTCTTCATTTTGTGGGACCGCCATTCAATGAAAAAAGTCAACGTCCCAGGCCGGATTCGAACCGGCACCGCCAATAGACATCAAATTGGTGAGACTGTGTCTAAACCACTGAGCTATGGGCGGCCCTAGATGTTTTGTTGATAAAATATATAAAATAGTATATTTGTATATTAGTATAAAATATAAAATTCTTTATAATCACAGTTATATGCCATGATGTATTTTTTTCCCTTAAAGCACAGTGATATTACGTATTTCACAAGTATTTCCAGTAAAAATAATCTATTTTGTTATGTATGTAATTTAAATTTAATTATTTATATTGTTTTTAACTCTGGTAATAACTATATAAAAAAATTAATTAAAAAAGTTATAACACAAAAATATTAAAATCTTAAAATAATTTCAGAGTTCAGAGGGAGTATATAACACTACAAGTTTCTACAGAGGAGTATTGAGTATGTTTTAGGCAGCTGTTGAAGCCGTCAAGATCAGAACCTCAACACATAACATCGTCTTAATTACATCATACGGATACAGATCAACCAAACAACATTTATTTGATTAGGTGTTATAAGCAAACCAATCTTTAAAAAACATGAAAATATATTATATAAAACATAATGATTTATAATAATTATTACAAGAAGATCATTGTTTGACCATATGTAATATAAAAAAGAAGGATGGTCCAAGTGTGGTAAAAAAAACAAAACTCAAATACTAATTAAACTGTTAGTTAAATCAGGACTAAAAAAAGATACATATAATTAAAATAAAGCAACAAAGTAAGAGAATAGGTAATATAAAAGAAAAGCTAAATAGGATGTAATGTGGTTTGAAATATGTAAAAATGTATTTAAAAATGAAGAATGTAAATTAAGGAAAATAAAAATAAGATGTTTAATGAAAAGTTAAAATAAACAAAAATTACAAAAAGGTATTAGACAATTAATGAAAATGAAAATAATAACAAATAAAAAGTATAATAAAAAAGAAATGAAAAATGCAGTACACACTAAAAGACGGGAAAAAGCGAATATGAACAAAAGTCAAATTTAGGAAAATAATGAACGAAATAGGATACTCACTTTACTGAATGCAGGTAAACACAAAAATAAAGTTGAAGTCGGATGAGAAAACAAACAAGACGGTGTAGTGGGGGGAGGGGGGGGTTGCGGTTAACTAATACGTTACATTTGAAAGCAAAAAGATATGAAATAATGTTAAAGTAAAGAAAATATTAGGAAATTTTATAAAAATAATAAACATAGGCAGACATCAAATGATAATATATATAATTAGGTGGAGATATGTATAGATATGGTACAATTAAAAAAGAAAAAGTGAAGAAAAGAAAATATACAAAATTTATTAGAGGTACAAAACTGTGTAAGTTATATAATAAACGTTAGCCCACATTAAATAGTTTAAAATATTTGAGTTTTTTTACTGAATGAAATTGAATGAAATGAAAATGAATGAAACTAGATAAGTAGACAAAATGTGCTTTGTTTTGGGCAAACATTCATTAAGCTCTGAAGAAGCCCTGGAACGTGGGTCGAAATGTTGGATCACATTAAATAATCTAACTGCTATTTGAGATTTTTCTTTGACCGTAACCGATCCATCTTCCTTTTATATATTACATGTGGTCGTTTAATGATCTCCCCCCCCACCAAAAAAAAAATCTATTAATTTTGATACGATCTCAACAAGCTGGTCTAATCTACCCATAGATTTGTTGAATCGTAAAAATGTATATTGCTGGATGACTTATACTTTCTTCTCCTGAAGTTCCCCCATCTCATGGTTTAATGAATGGGTGAAACATCATGCTAATTATATTGAAAAATTAGGGAATATTATTAGGACTTCCCTTATTTCCTTTCAAATGTAGTAGCATTAAATGGTGATTTATGTCCAGCACTGTCCTTCTTTAATTGTGCCATTGTACTGGTGTACCAGTTTATTTCCAGGTAGTTGGCTGACTTTTGTATCCAATTCGTCTTCAATATCATTTACAGAAGTGTAAAAATTAATAATATTTGCTCATTTCAGCAAAAAGACTAATTACAATAAGATATAGATGTAATTTAATTACTGTTCTATTTTTGAGGTATCGGAATAAAATGGTTTAGTTCAATTTCCTTTTTTAGGATTATTCGAGCAATATTAAAAATCAAGAGGTATATTAGAGGATTAATGAAACCGTGAAAAGAAAGAAAAGAAGATGAGGTTCCTACCTCTTCCTATAGATGGCATGGCCGGCAACCGTAACATTTCCCTATAGGGCCATCTCAAGCAGGGCGTGTCTTCTCCAATCCACGATCTGACAACTTTAAATTAGAATAACCCTTCTCTTTGTAGCCTTAATAACGAGCTCTCACTACATTCTAAGAAATCTTTGATGATTTATAGATTCTCTTACTGATTTATAGGAAAGGTTATATTTTTGTATTATAATATAGATTTGTATTACAATTGTAATCCAAATTATATTGAATCTAAACCGCTAAAGCCAGTCAGGGTCAGGGACGCAGCATTTTGTAGACAGGTATGGAATAGACCATCGGTTGTGCAAGGAGGTGATTTGGTAAAAAACACACTCGACAGCCAGATTGTTCCGTATATCATTGCATATTTAAATAATTTCATTTACTACCAGATTCGTGATTATGAGATTTGAAAGAGAGAGGATGTCTAGTCGTCAAGCTTCTCTTTTTCAGGTGTTTTTTTT
>NW_027113216.1:183056-184264 GCF_000696795.3 Halyomorpha halys | reverse complement strand
CAAATTAGGCACTTAACTCTATTATTGAAATAAACATATTCCTACTCTAACATCCCAAGGGTTTGCGCTTGGGTTAGAGATGGTGGAGGGGTGGATGTGCTGAAAACTGTTTAGTGGGTGTTTCTATTATATAATAATAAAGATGAATCTTTAGCTCTTTATTATCGTAAAAAACAACGTTCACACTTGAAAATTAAAAAAAAAACAATCACAATTATTATATTCATAAACGTTCAGTTTTTTAGATAACAACACACAAGTTCTTCATAATTAATTTTAATTGATCATATGGCGAGAGGTTTCAAATGGGTTTGCCACTAAAACAAATGTAAAATAATGAAACTTTAAGTGAATTATAGTTAAAAATAGATTTAAAACAAATATAGTAAAGAAATAAAAATGTTGATAATAATTTCAACAGTGGCAAACCCATTTTAAACACTCTCTTTGCAAACGTCAAATATTGCCGGTCAAGACGTTAATCTTGCCGCCACAACTGTATTTTGGGTTTGGTGAAATTAGTTCTACACAAAACTAAAGTACATTAAATTGTAGTCATATAAATTTTTCCTACAACATGCAATTTCTTAGATATGAAAAGGACGATATCAGTTAATCATATGTAAATAAGATGAAACAGTTGGCAATAATCACTGATAAGAGTAGAAGAAGAAATTCTTAACCTGAAGGAAAGTGAGAAAATAAGAAAAATCAGCAGGAACGCACAGATCAGCAAGGAACGGGAAATTTGAATAAGACTTCTGCGTTGTATGTTCATCATAGATTCGAAAATGGGCTCTAAATATGTTGACTAAACTTGTCAAATCATAAGTGAACGTTTAGTGATGCGCACACCGCAGATTTTTTTTATTGCTGTAAACGTTATAATATCCCTTTTATAACGAACAAAATTGTAGATACTTCAATAGTTAACGAATGGTAGTACTCGAGTTTCTTAAGCAACTGGAATCTTGAAATCTGTACAAAACGTGGCTACTGAGGGGCGTTATTTCAGTTTTGAATTTAGTTAAAGGTAAATATTGGCAGAGGCAGACGAGGGCAAAGACTGATAAATTCGTGACCGAGGAGCTGCGACAGTGACTGATGGATGAGGGCATCGGATGAGGTCTAATTAACTGTCCTATCAGGAGTCCTTATTTCCTCGCCTCTCAGGGTCATCCTTACTCCTGATTCTTTGACCAAGGTAT
>NW_027113216.1:179596-181195 GCF_000696795.3 Halyomorpha halys | reverse complement strand
TTCAACCAAACTGCTACTAATGTTTACAAGAAGAAACTATCAGTGAATAAGCAAATGTTCAACCAGCACAAGAGGTGCAGAACCAGATCAATCATTGGAGTCACATCTATCATCGTCAGCTTGACGCTGTGCTGGTCACTGGGCCATCTGCTGGTTCCCAATCTGACTGCTGGATTGTGTGACTGGAGGATTGTGTGACTGGTTTGTGTGACGGGAGGATTATCCATTCTGCAACTGCCTAAGCCTGAGTGTATAGTGGAGAGTTAAAGAAATTTATGTTTTTAGTGACAAATAAAGAAAAAGAAGCTGTGAAGAGTGACCTGGAGAACAAGGAGTCGGTGTTTTCACAGTGGAGTGCTTTTAATAGTTGGTTGCCTATAACAACGCCTATCAAAAATATTATAATTATTTATTTCCTACTAGCTAACCAGCCAATGCTTCGATATTGCTTTAATGAAGGTTAAAATAGGGCACATTCAGTTTTCTAACAGTTATATAAACTTTTTTAATACTTTTTTATTTATTGATAGATATTACAATCTGCCACACAGTTGTGGGCAATAGGTAATAGTGATGAATGATCTCATTCATACTAAAATAAAAAAATAAAATTAAAAAAACTCTCTTAAAATATATACAAACAAAACAATAAACAAAATGAACATAATCAAACTATCTGTATGAAAAATAAATAAATAAAATAGCATAATGATAAAATAATATATTCAATATTTACACAATCGACCTGAGGATCCCTGAGCCCACGGTGAGGGGTAGAGCAGAGCTCAAAAGATCCCAGCGCATCCCTCTCACCGCATCACTGGTAATGAATATAAACTTAGGTATTGGATAAAATACACGGGAGCTATGAATGATTATATGAATAATGGTCACCGGAATAAAAAAAGAATCCTCCAAATCAACCAAGGGGAAAATTTCCAAAAATTTCTTAAAATAAATTTTGTTGACATCCTTTACAGAAATCCTCATTACGTTTTTTTTTACAATGTTTTATCAATAAAAAATCATTTAGTAGAATCAGTAATATTTTTTCCTATTCTTGAGAAAGAGGCAAATCGATTGGCATATAATAACCATGAAAAAAATGTATACTTTTTTGGGCTATGCCCCAAAAATTTCTACCGAAAACGGGCCTCTCTACATTCTTCCGGTGAAAATACTGAATATATAGCAAAAGCATACATCATGAACAAACATAAATTCAATTTTATGTATTAGATTTTAATTTGGTGCAAAATAAATTAACTGAAAGTTTTAATCAAATATGAACTCTTAGACAAATCCATGCCGGTACTCCACAAGGTTCAGTCCTTTCTCGCATTCTGTTCAACTTCTACCTTCATGACATCGTCCAATCCACACACACCTCCATAGCTATGTTCACTGAGGATACAGCTGTGTTCTCTCAACATGATGACATAATAATAGCTAGAAACACTTTGCCAAGTCACCTTAATGATCTAGAACAATATTTCACTTAATGGATGATTAGCTTGAACATTGAAAAATGTAACTCAAAAGTTTTTACTCTTCCACGCCCACCAGAACCACCGGATCTAATCCTCAAAGGTAAAAATG
>NW_027113216.1:177498-178356 GCF_000696795.3 Halyomorpha halys | reverse complement strand
AAATAAATAAAATAACATAATGATAAAATAATATATACAATATTTACACAATCGACCTGAGGATCCCTGAGCCCACTGTATCGCCCCCCGGTGAGGGGTAGAGCAGAGCTCAAAAGATCCCAGCGCATCCCTCTCGCCGCATCACTGGTAATGAATATAAACTTAGGTATTGGATAAAATACACGGGAGCTATGAACGATTATATGAATAATGGTCACCGGAATAAAAAAAGAATCCTCCAAATCAATCAAGGGGAAAATTTCTTAAAATAAATTTTGTTGACATCCTTTACAGAAATCCTCATTACGTTTTTTTTTTTTTACAATGTTTTATCAATAAAAAATCATTCAGTATAATCAGTAATATTTTTTCTTATTCTTCAGAAAGAGGCAAATCGATTGGCATATAATAACCATGAAAAAATAATGTATACACTATTTGGGCAATGCGACAAAAAAATTTTTTTTTTTACCGAAAACGGGCCTCTCTACATTCTTCCAATGAAAATATTGAATATATAGCGAAAACATCCATCACGAACAAACAGAAATTCAATTTTATATATGCGATTTTAATTTGTTCCAAAAAAAATTAACTGAAAGTTTTAATCAAATATGAATTCAACCCTTAGACAAATCCATGCCGGTATTCCAAAGGTTCAGTCCTTTCTCCCATTTTGTTCAACTTTTACCTTCACGACATCGCCCAGTCCACACACACCTCCATAGCTAAGTTCGCTAACGATACAGCTGTGTTCTCTCAGCATGATGACATAATAATAGCTAGAAACACTTTGCAAAGTCACCTTAATGATCTAGAACAATATTTCACTAAATGGATGATTAGCTTGAACATTGA
>NW_027113216.1:173058-176288 GCF_000696795.3 Halyomorpha halys | reverse complement strand
TTATTAGTATCCAATATAGTATCCATCTCGTTATTGATATAAGGAGTTGATTTTAAAAATATTTAGAAAGAAAAATAACGTAATTTGTTATTCCATTATTGTAACATGGCCATGCTTGGTTCTGAGTCTTCTTCTGCCACGCTTCTCGCGAGTACAATTCTTATCCTCAATGGTTTCCAAGACATTTCTTCACTCTTTTTAGACTGTGTGTTTAGAAATAAGATTGATGGGTTGTTCATTCAATCAAGAATTTTGTCAAGTGTGTACACTGCTCCCTTTGTTGAACATTTGTAGATTTTTATAATGTATAACTTTCATATACTTTACGGATTTCATATACAGGGATTAGATATGTAGGTATACATTTCAGTTTCCATTTCCTATAATTCTTTCTATTCGTTCTTGTTGTTATCTTGATTTTTTGTTCTTAGCCCTGATAAAAGCCTGAAATTTCTGCCAAAACGTTGGCTCTAATAAAAAAGTTACTTATTTTTGTTCTTCACTAACCGAACCCATAGTCATCTTCCTCATTTGTATTAATATTAAAATTTTAAAAAATTAACTCTTCTTAGTCTTTAATTTTTAACGAATCTTTAATTCGTCAAACATATCTAACAATAAAAAATTACAAGCAAAGTGTTTAATTTCTTAGTATGTGTTAATATAAATATTCAGTGTTTAGTAAAAAAGTTAAACCTTACTCCTATGAACGGCCTAGCTGCCTTGGACTACATCTGAACAAACAACTAACTTGGAATCCACACAAAGAACAAAGACTGGTAACTGCACGTCGATTCCGACTATTACAGCACAAGACAAACGGCCTAAACTAACCAATCCATTACAAAAGATTGATCTAGTTCTTAATCTTTCTTCCGTTCCATTCCTGACAATCCTGCGAGGTACCAGAAAAGAAGTTGGCCTCGAGACTATATATTGTAGAAATATTATTAAAGTGCAAACAATGGGAAGTTTCTCTGTAAGAAGGTATCATACCGTTACAATCTAACATCAAATTTACTTGATGTATTTTTATGAACTGGTCAACACGAATAAATAAGTAAATTTAAAAAAAAAACAGGGCAGATATTCAAAGTTTTACAATGTACATTAAATCCAAGGCCATAGAGCGAGAGTAGAATTGAACTAAATTAACCGGAAAAGGTTGCTATTTATTGTTGGAGTGGCAATAAATCTCGACTAATCTCTGACCAGCGAATTTCCGGAATGGTCATCTCTTAATTACACGGACCAATAGAAAAGACTGTGAAGGCCGTCCAACCCTCTTCCTCCTTCCTGGAGCTAATGTCTTTTCTGGACCAGATAGCATCTATCCGGCGATTGGTCGCAGGTCTATCCAATGGTCGCCATCCCCTCTATCTGTTAGACGGGAGTAGTTAACTGTTTCCCTCGAACAGACAGCTCAACACCCTCAACTTTAAAAATAAAAAAAATATGGGGAAAGGGGGCGCACATCACACAACACAGTAACCACCTTATTTTGTGTTAAATGAATACTCGCTCTTTTCAGAACATATATTACTCTATTATTCATAGTGGTTCTACGTTTTCGTTTTAATTTCCCAAATAAACCCATCACTTACATATTGATGAACACCAATTCAACATATATCAAAAAAGTATATTTTTTAATTTAATTTTATTTATTTATTGATATTTTCAACTGTCTTAAAAATACATACAATATGTCAATTTTAGGTTAGTTTTAATATCTACCCATTAGTAGATTTATAACACTCCAATAGCATTTCAAGAGGAGAAGAACTCGAGACCATCTTCTTTTACACACCTAGGAGCATTATCAGTTAATGAAGGAGAAGCCAGGTTATAAACAAGTGGGTTTGGGTGGTTAGAAAGTTTATCACGGAAGGATTAGTTCTGGCCAAATTGATGACAATAAAAATTGTTAATAATAATTCTGGAAATAAAAATTTAACATTTTTATATTGCAAAAGTATGGCAAAAATGTAACGGTTTACTAAAATTTACAATCTGTACTTAACCATTTAATCAATGCTTAATTGTTATCGAATAAATATTTTAAGAATCTTGGCAACTGAAATGCTCATAAGTTAGTTATTTATTTTATAACTATGGTGACAAGAAAAGTTATCAGACTGTTGAAACGGAAAATCAACTGCTCATGCGCCCAATAGTGAGAATTCATGTTAAAACAGATCTTTATTTATGCGTTTTTCGTTATTCCACATTACATTTCTGAGTTTTCCAAAAAATTTTATTATTTCAGATAATTTTTTTCAACCTGGCAAAGTTATAAAAATGATTATGATGAAAAGATGAATGCTACGAATGCTTGTATGTGTGGAGGTATAATATAATAGTACATGATCTTATTTATTTCATGAATACAACTACACAAAAATACATTTTCAATATACATAGGAGAAGTTAAACAATTATTGGGAGAAAGAATATATCAGAATAGTAATGATGTAAAACATAAGGATGAAGGCCGAAATAAAACAGCATTGATGAAACATGTATCGAAAAATAAAAATAATTTTGATTTGTAAAATATAATTGTTTTACATACAGAAAATAATACTTTCAGAAGAAAAATATAGAAGCTATTTATTTATCGGAAAATATTAATTATACAGTGAATTTTAAAACAGACAAAAGGAAATATGAACCGACACCATGCAGATTTTTTAAGCAAAATTAATTTATGGATAATATGGCTAAATTGTTTGTTACTACTTACAATTGCATTTAATATAAATTTTAATAATAAAAGATATAAGAATTTAGACCAAAATACAGTTTGAAATAGATCAATTATGTACTTGAGTGTAAGGAAGGTTAAAAATATTATGAGTTAGTGTTAAGTTAATCTGTAATTAAAATTTTTAATATGGAAAAGGACTTAAATTAACGACCTGGACAGAATAGCCTGAAAAAAGTTTTTAAATTGTTGGATGTGAGGTGAAAAATTATATTTAAGATTTTCTTGACAAATAAAATCATACATAAAGACCTTAATGTTCCCTATGTAACCGATCTAGCCCGAACCAGATAACACTCCTTCCATTATAAACTCCCTAACCACTCAAACCCCCTAGTTTCTAACCTTGCATCCTCTTCCATTCCTGACGATCCTCCGAGGTGCTTGAAAGAAGATGGCCTCGAAACCAGCTAATGAAAAATGTCATTAGAGTGCTACCAATGGTTAGTTGCTCTACACGCCT
>NW_027113216.1:170403-172313 GCF_000696795.3 Halyomorpha halys | reverse complement strand
GGCGGATCGCTGGCTGGCATCGTTTATGGTTAGAACTAGGGCGGTATCTGATCGCCTTCGAACCTCTAACTTTCGTTCTTGATCAATTAAGACATACTTGGAAAATGACAAGAAATTTGAACCAACATTATGCTGATATTTAAAGCAAAATTAATTTGTGATCAAAATGTCCAAATATAAAATACTAAAATGAATAAATAAATAAACTGAAATATAATGAGAATGCGGAAAACCTGATAAGTAAGGTACGTTAAACAATATATTGTTGACAAAGTAATAGATTGTAATAGACAATGCAAGCTGAATACTATTATAGTAAGTGAAATTGGATAATAATAGGTAATTTAACACATTATGGTAAATATTATTTGATTGGTGCATAATGTTTCCCTTAAAGGCAGAATAGCTATCAAAATTGTTTGCTATGATATAAATAAGCTAGGAAAATATATAATTCTGAATGTTTTTAAAAATAATTTTAAATGATTAGAGTGAAATGGAACGTCTTAATCAATATATACTTAAGAATGACTAGAATGGCCGAAACGTAAGAGTTATAAGAAAATAATTTTGTTGAGAAACGTATGGATATTTTTTATTATAATTGACAACAGTTTTACAAAAGTACAGGATTAAATTTAGAAGAAAAAAACGGAAATGGAATAAAGAAAAAAAGTCAAAACCAGATCGATTCTACACAGAAAAAAATAAGGAGGGGTGAAAAAAACGACGTAAAACGAAGCCTGTTTTCTGGCTGAGAGGGGAGGAAGTTAATGGATTTGGAAGAGAGTGGCTTATGGAGGAAGAAGAGGTCGGCAGTGTCATTAGGTGGGATATGCAAAGCCAGTGCACTCTTGAGGTAGAGCTCCCGTCTTAGGGGAGCATCTTGGGCCATATAGGGGCTGATGGTATGGGGCGATGGTGTCGGGGAAATGGGCAGTCCTGGGGTCGAGGGAGCAACGAACGAAACGAATCGCTTCAATCCTTTATAATATCTGAGATCGTCATATTGTTATCCAGAATAATAAATGAGGAATAAATATTTAATGTAGTAAATAAACAAATAAACGAAATTTATTTATTTATGCCGACGTTTCGATCTGAATTTCAGGCCTTCATCAGTGCTGAAAAACATAAAGTGATAAAATCCTTCATTTAGAGACAAAAAAATATTTAAAAAATTATAATCAACAAACATGGAAATATACATAACAATCAATTAAGTAGATAGTAGCAGATTGATACTCGGAGAAGAGAAAATATAATATAGTAGAGTTAAGAATTATATTAAGATAAATTATAAAAGAAAAATTAAAAACGGACAATGTTCAAGTAAATATAAAAAAAAAGAAATGATGAAATGTAGAAAATGTAAATGATGAGTAATAAAATAACTACAATAAAAAAAATGTAATTAATGTCTAACAATAATGAAAAATAGTTTAAAACAACAAGGAGGATAGCTAGTGAGATCTACCGAGCCAAAGTAGAAGGCGGAGGAGAGGAGGAGGAGGATGGTCAAGAAGGAAATCGGAAGATGAGGTAAAATGCAACTTCCAGAGAAGAGGTCTTCAATGGAATGACAGAAGCCGCCTTGCAAAAGACCAGCAGAACTGGAGGAGACTCTACAAACTTCCTCCTCACACTACTTAAACGGTTCAAGAGGATTATGATGATGAGTTTAAAACAACATAGTGAATTAAAAGAAAACGATAACATATTTTATACATTAATATGAACAACTCGTTATTAAATTTTTTATAAATTTATTTTATCAAATATCATAAAAAGTATTTCTCCTAAGATAAAAATGATAAACAACTTTAGATTTATTTTTTATTTATATAGTTGTTTGAGAGTGGTTTAGTTTCTTTTTAAAACAATCTTGATCCTTTTCTCTCAACTTTATT
>NW_027113216.1:162588-170208 GCF_000696795.3 Halyomorpha halys | reverse complement strand
ACGAATCTGTTCTACAGGGGTAAGAGCCACATTATTAAAGTATACTGTAGGGCAGTCGGCAGGTTTACGACGAAGAGTAAATGTGATTTGTTGGAATTTAAATTATAAAAGAAAAATTAAAAACGGACAATGTTCAAGTAAATATAAAAAAAAATAATATGTAAATAATGAGTAAAGAATAACTACAATAAAAAAAATGTAATTAATGTCTAACAATAATGAAAAATAGTTTTAAACAACAAAGAAGGTAGCTAGTGAGATCTTCCAAGCCAAAGTAGAAGGCAAGAGAGGAGGAGGATGGTCAAGAAGGAACTCGGAAGATGATATAAAATGCGACTTCGAGAGAAGAGGACTTAATGGAATGACAGACGGCGTCTTGCAGAAGACCGGCAGAGTTGGAGAGGACTCTACAAACTTCCTCCTCGCACTACTTTAAGCGGTTCAAGAGGATTATGATGATGAGTTTAAAACCACATAATGAATCGAAAGAAAACGATAACATATTTTATACATAAATCTAAACAACTCGTTATTAAATTATTTATAAATTTATTATATCAAATATCATAAAAAGTATTTCTTCTAAGATAAAAATGATAAACAACCTTTGTAGTACATCAAACTAGTTTTAATTTTAGTGCTAATAGACATCTGTACGTCGAATAGTTTTTGAGATATAAATTTCTCAAAATATATTCACTAACTTACTCTGCTTTAAATGATTCTCTCTTTGGTTTTCTTGTGTAGTTTTGACTAGAAACTTTACAAAGTTTGCATTAAAGTAATCAAAAATTGGGGTGAAATAACTATGTTTTTTTTTTTTTACTACGGCTCTTGTACTAGGAGGAATTTTAAAAGAATTGAATATGAACAGTAGAACCAAAAAAAAAAATTCCTCCAAATAAATCAAGTTCAACAATTTCTGATTTTTAGTTTAAAGATTGCTGATGACGCTTAAAACTAATATGATTTGCTTTTTCTAAAAAAAAAAAATAAAAAAAAAAATGTATTGGCCTACTTCACTTGAAGCCTAATTAGGTTTTTGTAGTTTCTTTGAGAATTTAAAATCATTTAAACAAATCGGTAATTTTTTCTTATTTTTCAGAAAAACCAATGAAAGATGGCAATTTTCGTGGACGAAAGCCTAAGAAGTGAACTAAAACTTTTGATGTCAAGCCATGAAGTACTTCCAGCCATATGTCGTAGAGAGGAGGTCACACGCGTCTCATCCACTCCTATCTTATCTCAAAACAAACGCCCCCGAAATGTCAATATTGTAAAAACAATTTGACAATTAGCCATATCTTCCAAGAATGTCTATATTTTACGTCACACATCAATTAAACCCAAATATTTCAAAAACCCTTAGAGACGATACTAAAACAATAAAATTAGTAGTTGTTTTAATCCAAAAGTATTACTGTGACGAATATAATATCAAACAAAAATAACCAGAAATTAAAAAAAAAAATAATGTAAGCAAGAGTAAATAGGTGGTTAAAGGCGTTGAAGGCCAATGATGTTTTACGAAAACAATCAAGCCAGACCAATGGGGGATTTAAGTAGCTTTAAACCTTTCCATGTCAACAGGAAGCATTCTGAAATAAATAACATGCATCCAGCAATTCAAAAGTTTATTTTGAACAGACATTGGAACCATTAACTTTTAAATATAAAGATAAATAGCAGGGATTACATAACCTAACGACTTACAACGACATTGCAAAAGTCATAAATATAATTCATCTGATCGTAATAACGAGCTGTGGGCTCGGATAAAAACTCATTACAGATGATCCATCGTACCCCAAGGAGAAGACATAAGGGAGTGAAAAGAAGGCAGTGAGACTAAGTGATACTGATAGGGTCGGGGTTGCTAAGGTTCCTGTTGGCCCGCGGGCCGCGCCAATCTAGCTCGGCTGAAGTATGGCCTCAACACCTGCCCATTTCGGATTCATAAGCCCCATTTCTCCACGTCCGATTATCAAATGGCCTCGCTTAGCCCTGTCAGGGGAAAGCATCAGCCCCGCAATCAGAGCGGTATACTCGGCAGTCTTATACTGAGCAGTCCTTTACTTCTCCTCCACAGTGTGCTTCATGTAATAACCCTATTTATTTCAAATAAACTTCTTTGCCTCTTCTATTCTCTCTCTAATAATAATGACGAAAATTGAATAATTCATATCAAGACAGAGATAAAGAAAATATGTTTTATTCTAGGTGTTTAAGCCATCTCAAATCGACGTATTCTTTTTGAAGGAAAGCTTTAGAGTAAAAAAACAGGGTCGAATATAAACATTTAATTGGAGAGGCCAACAATAGAAAACACAAACATACAATAAAACAAAATGGTTAAAATATAATAATGAATATAAGTCAAAATAAAAATTCTTTTAGAGAAAAATAAAAGTAGCAAAATGAATTATGAAAGAAGAGAAATAAATATATATAAAATAAAATACTGGAGATAAAATACGGTGCAGAAGAGATTCACTCCGATTGGTCAGAGGAAGATATTTTGTTGTAAAGATGTGTAGGTTGTTGTTTCGTAGATATAAATCACGCTGTAACTCACAAATTAGTCACAAATTGGTGGGCCCACGTCTGTACTGGTTCTATAATGCACTCAGTATTCCTTTATTAAATTAATTACCAGAATGGTGGTCATAAAGGCAGTGGACTGTATTATAAACAGACTAGACTATATTATATTAATCACAATCAAAATTAAATGTTTAAGCACAACATAACTCATACAGACAGGGTCTGGTAACAAAATTAAAAATACTACTAAATGGCGACCAGACAGCTGATTTTAAGTTGTACATTGTTAACTTGTTGCTAAGCAACGCCAACCAAATGATCCCCATTTACCGTTTGCCTGCTTTTAAGTATAAATACAAATATTTCTATTAAAATTAATATTAGAGTCTAAAGAAAATAATTTAAGTAAAAATAAAATGTAATTAATTTAATTACAACGACTCTTTACAAATTAATACAACATGAGGTGAACACCAGAGGTATAATTGCATTAATTAGACATTTCCTAAAAAAAAAACTTTATTTTATTTATTTATTGAAATTTACAACTTTATAATAAAATAGAAAAGTATATGGAATAATTTTGAGTTGCACATAATAATATATCATAAACAAGTAACCACCACTTCAATCACTGTGTGCCTCTCATCACATCTATTTTTTTTAATGAGTCTGTCTATAAAGAAAAATTCATATATTTAAATAATTATAAACACATAGACAATGGAAAAATATCCGTCTGTCGAGGCCTGTATGCAATTTTAACTATAGCACATAAATATAAAAGAAAATAAGTTATAAGCTTTAAAAAAAAATATTTTTACAAGTCAATAAATTAAAATAACAATACGGTATTTATGTTTAAAGAAAAAAAACAATAATATTAAACTAACGAGATATGTCATAGACCGTGACATGTTAACTAACTGAGCTCTTTCCAGTATAGCCCATCGTACATATTTGCTAGGAGCTATCCAATTGGAGCCTTTTAATAAACTGAATACTCTTGTTCTCGAGAACAGGTCCGCTGCTCAAAATATTTTATTTTCATTTCACTATATTTGTGACAGGTCCCCAAGAAGTGAAAGGTATCTTCCTCCTACTCTCCAGAGTTACAGATTGGGAAGTTATGGATTCTATCATGCATTCCACGGTTTCACTTTTAAATTGAGCAAAATACATCGTAAAATATCGTATCTATATTTTTTGTACAATAATGAGAGGTCTCTTTATTATGAAAAGCGAAAAGCTCACACCACTTAAGCCAGGAGAGGGCGACATGATGCATAGCAGAGGCAATCTTGTAGGTCCTACATTCCTGACATCCACGCTCTCCTATTCTTCCTCTATTCCTAGTCCTTATCTTATATTTCTCACCTTTAATTGCACTGGAAGGTACTCCAATATCTTTGTTAGTTTATCTGTTCCTTTCAAATGCCGGGGGAACATCCTGGATTCTGTACCAAGATAAATTCCTGGTGGTTACATCCAATATTCAATTTGATTTTAAATAACACCTTAATAACAATAATACCCAAGGCTTAGTGAACCTGAAGGTTCGATGGCGATACCATCAAACGTTCTCAACACACATCTGTCCAGTGACAGATGTTTACCCCTCGGATGTTTTCCCGTCTTTGTTTATTAAAATATTTGGGATCCATTCGAAACTAAGTCCCACAACTTTAAACGTCAGTCGTATTCGCCGCAATACTATAAGCTGAATTATATTTACCGTCTGCAGTGCCCTCAGTTCAGTGTTGTGTAGTCTTCTAAATTAAACTGTTAACTGATACTTTTTCGGTCCAGATTTTTTACTTTATCCTTGTCGAACAGAACCGCTACCTTGGACAACACATCTGGAAGAACGATTAAACTGGAATCTTCACACAAGACTGAAAAGACAGAAAACTGCACGTCGATTTCAACAATTATAGCACTTACTAAACAATCGATCTAACCTTCCAACCCATTACAAAAGACTGATCTACATGACTGTAATAAGGCCAATCTAGACATAGTTGAGCTTTAGGGCTCCACTAAACGTTCAAATTCCTCTCGTATCCTTACAATCCCAAATCTTCAATGCTCCTTACTTTGTCACAAATAAAATCATACATAAAGACATGTTTCCTATGTAACCGATCTAGCCCGAACCATATATCATTCCTTCCATTATTAACTCTCTAACCAATCAAACCCACTAGTTTCTAACCTTGCATCCTCTTCCATTCCCGACAATTCTTTAAGGCGCCTAAAAAAGAAGATGGCCACAAGACCTGCTAGTGTAAACGTAATTAGAGTGCTACGAATGGGTAGTTCTCTACACGCCTGTTTCACTCCATTATAACAGAGATCAAATTTACTGAATGTATCATAATGTACAGTTTACTTAATTCTTTATTTGCAAAAACCTTAAGGCGCAGTTCATTCCTAAGTGTAAGAGGCCACATTTCGAAACCATAACAGTGGGAAGAATAGTATTTTTGCAAATTCTAACTTTTAATTAAAAAGAAAATTTTAATCTCGATTTTATTTCATCTAAAATCATTTTTTTTTTGTTTTTTTGGTATCGTAGAACATAAACCTTAAAGATTATGAAATTTATTGACGCTGGCTCGTATCAATCGATAAAATTGTTTCAGAACAATCTTAGATAATAATTTTAATACTATGAACTTTTTTACAATGAAAGAGAGAAACGTATGAAAATAATGTAAGTCTGTTATAACAAGTTGGTGAAAAGAGAGAAAGACTAACCTGACGGCTGAGTATTAATGCGAGCACATTGGGCCCACGTGTCGCCGGGGGCACGTGGGGCCACCACCTCGTACGTCACACCCGTCAGCTATCACTTATCATACTAATTGCAGCTATCATGGAGGCACAAAACATACAGGCATAGCGTTCTTCGTCGGAGCTTTCTTGTTAATGTTTCCTCACTAATTATTAGAACTGATAAAAAAATTCAAATAACTCCCAACGTATATAATAATTGCCAAATAAGGAACAAATGAAAACATAATATCTCATTGCATTTTAAATAGAAGTATTGAAAAACAGACTAATGGAACATGTATAAAGATAAATATATATTTGAGGTTCTTGAGGATGACTCAATAGTAAAAGACCCATTAAGGCGACGACTCTAAACTTTATTGTTCACATAGTCATGCACTAAAGTGAAATTAATACACCATGTATTATATAATAAAATATTAAAAATTAACTCTGTACTAGTTACAATCTATGAAGTGTCAGAAGTGCAGTATTTTGTAATGAAGTACTGTTACCACACCAACGGTTGTGCAAGGAGGTGATTTGGTCAGAATCTCGCTCGGCCTCCAAATTTTTACCCAATGACGAACTTTATGATGATGGGTGGACCCCGGAGGGCTACGAACCCACAGGGTCGTCTCACAGTGAAACTGAATAGTTACCTGGCACAGCCGGATTCGAACCCAGGCTATTGGAGTTAATAGTACAGTACCTTTCCATTGAGCTATCAAATCGTACACATTAAAATATATAGCATACGAATTAAGGTTAATAAATAGAAACATTACATACATAGGACGGGACTTTCTCTCACATTAGATAGTTTAATTACTATTTGAGTTCTTTCTTTGTTCGCACTCAGACTATCTTCCTTTTATATACAAAAAAAAAATATTCAAATTAAAAAACAACTATGATGATCAAAAACCTTAATATTTAAAGTATTTCATGATTTAAAGCAATCTCTTTAATAACTTCAATCTTCAAGCTCAGGATACGGAGGGAAGTTGTTCAGGGCAATATCGAAGGAGAAGCAGGCTGTCTCGGAAGGAGGTGATTTAGCAAATCAGATCCAGGCAGTTGGTGGCAATGAATGCTAAGTTATGCAGATGGCCGGAGGACACAGAAGTCAGGTGCAAAATAACGGAGAGCAGTTTACATATCATTATACGGAGTGCTTTAACTGCACCCGTGGGGCGCTGGGACTGCCTCTTGGGGCCAATGTCTGCGTCTCTGGCTCATTTATATTTCGTGCAGGATTAAAAAACAATCTGACGAAACGATGGGTTGTTTAATGAGATAATAATTTAGGCCTAAGCAAACCCTTACATATTGGGACGCGTTCGATGGGTGTCTGCTTATAACTTGATTTTTTAACATTTGTAAATCAGTGAAACAGCACATATTGGCAACGCTACACTTCAGCGCACCATGAGTAATGTGTCGCGCAGGTATGGTACAGTGGCAGAGCCACAGATTTTTGACCAATGGTACATGCAGATTTTAGGTTTCTTTAACAAAGAAGGGATCTCTAATCTAAAATATATACATTTATATAGGTTCACAATTAGGAATAACGACATAGAAATAATAATACTCCAAAATACGGTTTAATTTTTATAAAATCAAAACTTGATATATGTAGTTTTTATATGTTTTTATTTGTTTTCTTAGGTTTTCTCCCAACGACGTCTATAGGCCCTAGTAGCGATCAGCTCGTCCTGGAATATTTATTTTTATTTTTAAAGATATAGGGTAATTAGTCTGCAAAAAAAGTAATGAATTATGACGTCAATGATCAAGGTATGTTCAAAAACATTAGTATTATCAGAAGAGATAATATAGTAATGATAAGAAAACAATTTTTATAGGTTGGCTCCTGCCTAAGGGCCAAAACGTTGGAAGTTATGCAAAATAAAAAGTTGAGAGTAAAAGTGGATCATTGAAGTTTGTGTTACTAACAATATTAACCACTCTCAAAAAATAAATATATTCGATCAGTGATTTATTAATAGTTATTGAAATATTAATATGCTACCTTATTTTGGTAAGGGGTGGTATAGAATAACATTTTAGCACTATAATAAACTTTAGTAAACTATTAGTCTATTTCGTAACGAGGTGTAGATAGTTGACCGTAGATTAATGATTGGAGAAGTTTGTTGGAGGGTGCGGTCAGCAAAGAACAACATAAATAAACAAAACCATATTTATTTATTAAATAAATAAAAAAATTGTATCCATTTTTGTGTCAACACTTTTATTTTTACCAGTCCAACGTTTCGGCCATACTAGCCA
>NW_027113216.1:160523-161155 GCF_000696795.3 Halyomorpha halys | reverse complement strand
GAGACTATCGTTAAGAAGACATCAATTGCTAGTTGAGTGCCGGGTCGGTAACTGGGTTAAGACGATTCAAAGTAGTGTAAATGTAACAGCTTGAGTAGAGAAGGGTTGCTCTTCTGCGGTAGGAAGTATGCTACTCTACCTGAGTATCAAGGTGCCCTCCGAGCCACCTGCGAGCTACCAAATCCGACTTTGATGGTGCCTATTAAGGATATTAAGGTGTGAGGTGTGCTGAAGAATACCGACTCCTGATGAATAATAGTGAAAGTTGGCACTCAAAGAGTCGTTACCTCCCCTCCCCTCGGCAGCTGGTCCCTTCCTATCGATATCCTCGCACGTTCTCCTAAATCAGGGACCTGGCAAAAAATTACGATGGCGCCGGGTGCATTGCGGCGCGAGGTGCTCGTCCTGGGAGTCCTCGTAGAAAAACAACTACAGCTGACGCCTTTCATAACCAGGCTCTCTGCCATTAGTCATCAAGGCACAAATTCACTTTTGAAAATGATCGCTAGGCGAATCGGTCTCCTCTTTTATAAATAGGATGTCTACATTATCTCAAGTGAATGTATGCACTTTAATATTTCCAATATAGATAATATGAATTGACTTCGTTTGTTTCTATACAAACTTTCATA
>NW_027113216.1:157971-158329 GCF_000696795.3 Halyomorpha halys | reverse complement strand
CTATTACAGAAAGTTAATATATTATCACAAAACATACTATCCACACAAAGGTATTATTATTATTATTATTATTATATCAAAGAACATGTTAACATGTTAGAAAACGTTATTACAGTACATGTTATTACAACCAGGGCCCTGTTTCATTTGTATTTTTTAATTTCTGTAATATCACTAATAGTCATCCCTATCATGAAAAAAATAAGTATTAGTAATATTACCACACTAGTTTCTACACTTGTACTATGAACTAATACTATTAGCTTTCATTATGAAACAGGGCCCAGGTAATATGTTATCACAAAAAAGTGTTGAGACGAAAAAGGATACAAGTTTTGATTTGTTTAATGGAAACGTA
>NW_027113216.1:153486-156964 GCF_000696795.3 Halyomorpha halys | reverse complement strand
TACCACAGAACGTGTAATCTATCATACAAAAGTAATATGTTATCACAGAACATACTATTACAGAAAGTTAATATATTATCACAAAACATACTATCACTCAAAGGTATTATTATTATTTTATCACACAATGGTAATATGTTATTACAGTACATGTTATTACAACCACGGCCCTGTTCATAATAAAGTACAAACTAATACTGTTAGTCTTGTAAGTTTATCTTAATTCAATTACACAGACTTGTACAATAGTAACTTGTACTTTAGTATTTTTTAATTCCTGTAATATCACTAATAGTCATCCCTATCATGAAAAAAATAAGTATTAGTAATTTTACCACACCAGTTTCTACACTTGTACTATGAACTAATACTATTAGCTTTCATTATGAAACAGGCCCCAGGTAATATGTTATCACAAACCATGTTATTAAACAAACGTATTATAATTATATTATTTTAATTTCTTGAGACAAGGCAACTATCCATTAAACAAATCAAAACTTGTATCCTTTTTCGTCTCAACACTTTTTACCCTTCACCAGTCCAACGCTTCAGCCATTTTAGTCATCCTCAAGGACATCCCCAACTACAACTTCTTCCTCACATCAACCTAAGTTAGAGTTACCTTTGCAGGCCACTCTGCCCAGGTCATTCATCCACTACAAATCAAAAGCCTATCTTTTCAATCCAAAATCATAAATGAACATTGAAGGGACTGGTGAAGGGTAAAAAGTGTTGAGGCGAAAAAGGATACAAGTTTTGATTTGTTTAATGGAAACGTATTATATTTATCAGAATAAAATGTTATCACAAATAGGTGATTTGTTATCACAGAATTGAAATATGCTATTACAGACCATGTTATCACTCAAAAGTAATATGTTATCACACATACGCATTATATAATGAATTAAATAATCATTGAATACATGGCACAAAGAGAACATTTTATCGCACAATTCTTGGCCAATAGTGAACCGAAAGTAAACATTAATGACTAACTAAGTAGTATCTGAAACTTGTATTGATTAGCACTAAATTAGATCAAAACTATAGGTGTTGTTTGAAATGAACATCCAATAGCATCGACTCATTTTTAATAATTATTGGAGAAGTTTGTCGGAGGGTGCGGCCAGCAAAGAACAACATAAATAAACAAAACTATATTTATTTATTTATGTTGTTCTTGGTGCTGACCGCACCCCCGACAAACTTCTTCAATCATTAATCTACGGTCAACTATCCACACCTCGATTTAAATAATTGTATGCTATACATTTCTTTATACAATATTTACTGTAGATTAGATCCTTCAATACTGATAAGTCATGTTAAAGAATAGAATCGAACCAACATAAATTTTCCGTAATCTAAACATTGTTCCAGCTAACTAGAATAGGCTTTGTGTTAAATAGATATCCAGTCTTTATTTAGCAATTTCAATCTGATACGGAATAGAATGCTCTTAACGATTCCTTTCAATTTGCAGCTAAGTTAAATAGAATAACACCAGCAACTCAGGGAATCCATTATAAATAGCAAAGGTTGAGGTGTATACTGTATATTGATTACTAGTAAGCTGCTTTATTTTTCAAAGCAACAAAGTATGACAAAACCGTTTACATATGATGATGAGATTGGATACACTCGACTATTTCTCATTTTTTAAACTGCTGTTTCTATTATTTATACATTTTTCTTTTACTTTTAACAAAGCAAAATGGTTAATTATTTCAAATAAACAAAATTAAAATTATAATAACAATATATTTGACTAATTAGGTAATTAAACATATGTGGGATATACTTATTAACAAAAAATATCTTTTACCTAATGTTTTCAATGTTTTATAAAAATTAATGTTTTTGACCTGGGCAGAATAGCCTGCATGGAGTTAGAGTTTTTTAAATTATATAACTTCAAAGTTGTATTAAGGTAAGGTAAATTATAAATAATAATGTTAATTATTTTGAAATTTTTGTAGGATCATACATGTAATAAAAGCTATTTTGTAGTTGATTGTCTCTGAAGATGGCCGGATTGGCCGAAACGTAGGACTTATAAGAGAAATAAAAGGTTTTGCGACTATAATGGATAAAATTTGTATTATTTATTTTTAAAAAATTACTAGTCTCAAGAAAATATTAAGATTACAAAAAAATTAAAGATTTTTAAGAAAAAAAAACCTAGGCAAAATTTTTGAAAAAAAAGTTTTTTTATTATAGGAAAATAGCCCAGGGCCCTGTTTCATAATAAAGTACAAACTAATACTATTAGTTTTGTAGGTTTATCTTAATTCAATTATGCAGACTTGTATTTTTTAATTCCTGTATATCACAAATAGTCAACCCTATCATGAAAATAATTAGTATTAGTATTATTACCACACTAGTTTCTACACTTGTACTATGAGTTAATACTATTAGCTTTCAGTATGAAACAGGGCCCAGATGGGGGTCAATAACGGTATAATACAGTAAAAAAAATGTATTGGTAACTAACGCGTCGTACTTTTGGAGGGCTTCGTCCAGCAAACTTTGGGAACGAGGAGTAGAGCAATAGTTACCATTAAATATTTTTTTATTTTTACTATTATGTTCCTATATCAACCACCAGCTAGACTATCTCCCTACAATCTACTTCATACAGTCAACTATCTCCTTCCAAAAAAATTTTAATTTGTCTCCTGCTGTAAAAAGGCCACGAATACAAAAATTTAACAAAATATAAGAAAGATGGGTACATACAATTGCATTGGGGAGTGATCGGGCAAACTCGTCTGTTTCCGATTCCCTAGTCTCAAATCTCCTGTCTCTATTTATCCATTTTTCTGCTTAATTAGTTCTCAAATTTTTTCATAGTTCATATTTATAGATTTTTTTTTACTATTAACAATTCAAAATGATTCATTATTTCAAATAAATAGAATTAAACGTACATTAGACAATGTTTATAAAAAATTTAGTATTCAAGCACTGTTAAGCTATTTCAAGAAGGGTATATGTAATAATATCTAACTGATATTAAAGATCATATAATCTTACATTAATTTTCTAAGTTTAATATTAATAGTATCAACAGTTTAAAAAATTGACCCTATAAAGTTGCACCTCCGGTATTTAGATAAAATCAATAAAACATTTATGTTACATCCCATGAATATATGCGCTATGAAATACATAATTTCAATTTCATACGATTTTTTTTATTTTTAGCTCTTTAGCTTGCTTACGCCATTTCACCATTTCATGGGACCATGTTACACAGACCATTTGGGCTCCCATATTGGACACTTAACTTGAATTTCCGTTGATAACTATTGGGTTGTTACATACGAAATGTCTTTGTTTTCACAGGATAGATTAGTTAGTAAAGCAAAATATAATTATTTTATTTTTTCCAATAAATTATAAGTCAATTATTTATTTTGTTAAGTCTATATATGTCATTGTTTTTGTTATTAACTTTTCTTTTATT
>NW_027113216.1:151324-153436 GCF_000696795.3 Halyomorpha halys | reverse complement strand
TTCATGATTTAAAATATGAAACACTGGAGGTGTCTAGGTTAGCAAAATGCTCAAATGAGAAAAAAAATATATATGTCATGTTAGGAGTGTACCGGTGAGAGGAACTCTCATTCTTATACAACAACTGAGAAAAGATTCTTTTTTTTCTGCCAAGTAAGCAGTAAAACGCTCCAGATGCTGCCGCTATTGGAACTCAAATTAAAGCTAGTTTAACGTACTATAAAGTTTCTTAATATTGTTTCTCTTCGAAGGAGTAGTAGTTTTAACGATATTTGACCAAACATATTCTCAAAATGTTAATTTCTAGTTGTTCGGATAAAATTTTGATCTACGAAATAATAAATCTCCGGAACCATAAAACGTAATAACGTAACGTATAACTGCCTGCGCTCAAATTAAACCTAGTTTAATGAGCTATAAAATGGTCAATAATATTTATAATTGCAGGAGTAGTAGTTTTCACGATATTTGCTCAAATAAATTGATTTATAGTTATTCGGACAAAATTCATATTAATATACGAATATTACTACTAAGATAAACGTTATAAACTACTTTATATTATATTTAACTAGCTTTAATTTGAGTCCTGGCTGACATCTGTAAATCTTGTGGTTCCTGAGATATATTTTCTTATAAATCAAATTTTTTCTCTGAACAGCTAAAAATCAACTTTATATGAATTCTTTTTGTTGACTATCTTTAAAACTACTATTCCTACGAACATAACTGTCATAAATAATTTTATAGTACATTAAACTAGCTTTCATTTGAGTGGTACGTCGAATGGTTTTTGTGATATAGATTTCACAAAATAAAATCACTAAGTACTGATTTTCGTTGCTTTTTCTAAAAATATCTCGACAACTGTAAACGTAGATAGCTCTATTTGGGCGAATATTTTAGTAGATTTAGTCTAATCTATATGATGTTATCTTAAATTTTCTTGTTCTGTTGATAGTTTTAAAGATATAGAAATTTTTTTTTAACGTATTGAAACAGCCACCATTTTTATCCCTCTTACCTATACTTTGCAGACTCATCAATTTTAACTAGTAACTAAACATAGTTTCCATTAAAATAATCCAAAATTGGAGTGTAATAACAGCCTTTTTACTCCTTTTGGGCTCTTGTACTATGAATGAATTGGGCGAGTGATCCAATCGTTACAACTCCCTCTCTCTCTCCCCAAGCGATACTGCCAAAATTTAAACTCATAAAAAAAAAAATTATTCGAAAATCGCGTCATCAAAAATTTCCATGGTCATATTTCATGCCATGCTAAACAAGGTACAGTCAATAGGAATTATAGAGAATATATCGAAAGAGAGGATTAATAATTCATTATAACCTCAAACATGAACGTAGTTTCAGTGAATTTCTGAAATGCTACAGACAGACATTTTATAAAAAACGACTTAATAGAATTCAAAATTTTGAAAACGATTGCAATATTTCCCCTTACTATGCATTTCATATAAAGGTCAGAAAAAGTACTGTTTTGTTGTATTGCAAGACAAATATATTGACTGTTTATTTTAGTTACCCTATAAATTTGAAAAAAAAAAAAAAAACCAAATTGGTAAATTTGTAAAATTCATTAATTGATCGTAAATCTCTGCTTCTACTAAATCTACTAATAGACCATACGTTTTTATATTATTAACACCATCACACCTGGCAGCCATTGATATCCCATAATCTCTTTAGATATGTCCGCAGTCTCTTTCATTGTCAATAGGATTTTTTGTCGAACGTCTGAGAGTTGGTGCCCGTAAATCTCTCCCGAGAAATATGGTCACCCTACTTCCCAAGTTGGAGTTGTTCTCTAACTTCGATAAAACCAAATGAGCCGCAAAGATTTTATGTCATTTGAATTCATTGAATCTCCGGTTTAAAGGCAATAAAGGGTGTAAATATCTCCCTCCGGACATAGCTTTGACAGCTATTTTAAGATTTAGAGCACAAATTTTAACTTTCAATGTCTCTAAAAACAGTATCTGTTTTGTAACATTACTGTGACCTAGTAATAGAAAACTTTACCCAGTATGAGCAAATTACTTGATCAATAACAAATTTAAGACCAAATCTACAGAAAGAACTAGAAATATA
>NW_027113216.1:146995-150749 GCF_000696795.3 Halyomorpha halys | reverse complement strand
TCGTTTCAGTCTTGTGTGTGGATTCCAAGTAAGTCTCTTAGAAATATATTTAAAGAAAACATTCGATAATTTGAAATTATATGTTAGAATTTTAGAAAAACTGGCCAAACTTCCAAATAATTATATAAGAATCGTTTATATGATATAATAAGGACTATCTGGACATACAGACTTGAACTTTGGGGCTCCACTAACCCATCGAATTCCTGTCCTATCTAATCCTTACAATCCATAATCCTTAATGTCCCTTACTTTGTCACATATCAAGTCATCCATCAGGACCTCTATGTTCTATCTGTTGCAGATTTAACCAGAACCAGATACCAATCCTTCCATAATAAACTTTTTATCCACCCAAAGCAACTAGTTACCTGGTTTCTTCTTCATGACTTGATTCTGATCGCCTCCAAGGAGTCAGAAAAGAAAATAAGCTTGAGATCTACTCTAGAAATGTTCTTGGAGTTTTTTCAACGGGTAGATTTTCTGCGTGTCTGCATCATACAATTGTATCAATAACATCAAATTTACTTGTTGTATATAGTTTTGTATTATACAGTTGTAAATATCAATAAATTAAAAAAAAAAAAGATTTGCATTATAACATGATTTTGATCGCTATAATCTATATCCATGATTAACTTCATATAAGTAAGTACAGTTACATTGCATGTAAACAATTATTTACGATTTGACTGCTAACGGAAATTCCTAATTTTTATATAGAAGTTTTTATTCCATAAATTTTTATATGAAAAAATCATTACATTACTTCAAACCATACCCTTATACAATTTTTTTACTTATTATTTATTTCCAATAAATTTCGTGATGAATAAACTAAAAGGGACAAAAAAAAGTTTTAAAATATAATAAAATACAGATTTAAATACAGATAAAATAGTATTACCAAGGGTGCTTTAGAAAAGGAAGGTCCTATTATTAGCAAATTTTAGCCTTAAACTGCTCATACAATACTACTCTATCAAAAGAAAACATCTTTACATTTCCTTTGTTGACTTTAAAAAGGCCTACGATTCCTTGGGTTGGGAAAACCTACTGGAAATCCTGAAAGAATATGGAGTAGACCAGAAAAATATAAATCTGATAAAACTGATTCCAAAAAGTATAAAATTTAAAGTGAAATTTCAGGGTCTTAGAAGCAAACCTTTTCAGATATAAACAGAGCTAATGCAAGGCGATGGCTTGTCTACTATACTTACCAAAATACTGGATAAAATCATATATTGTGGAGACCGCATGCCTACCCAACTTGGAAAAGCTGCTAAGAATAGAAAGGAGAATCTTAAGAAAAATCTATGGGCTCAGGAAAACACAAGAAAATTACAGGCGAAGATCTCACGAAGAGATCTACAGTAAAATCAAAGATGTGGGACCGAGATAAGAATCAGAAGGATGATGTTCTATGGGCACATGAAAAGGATGAAGGAGGAAAGATTGAACAAACAGATCTTTTACAAAATGTTTAGCTACAAAAGCACAGGAGGAAACAAGAGGCAAATGAGAGAAGAATTAAAGAACCGTATAATTTCAGTTACCGACTGTCTAGATAGAGTCACATACAGGAAAACAATGGAAAATCACGCCAATATTGGAAGAGGAAAAAGGAGGGGTACGAAGTTGTCCGAAGAAAGAAAAGAAAGGCAGTAGAGTAACATGAAACTGCGATGGGAAGAAATAAAATCAAGACTTCTAAAGAAGCCTAACCAATGATATCCACGTGATCCTTAGTGACTGGTACGTGATAAAAAAAAATAAATAAAAAAATACAGATTTTTATAAATGGATTCAACAGCAATATATGTTTAGTTCTATTTAGTTATCTAAGGGCCGTTATTTTTGTGTAATATCCTATTTTGGTTATTAAAGGTTTAAACGATTTAGAGCAAGATTGAAACTGAAAGAGAGTCATTTTGTATATATATATTCATATACAGAGTCTATAAAGAATTCTAAATGCATCTCAGTTTTTCTTGTGTAATTGAACTGTTTATAACTCTTGCGTATTTCTTCCATAAGGGATAGGCACATGTTATGACAAGTCTTAAATTTGTAGAATATCAATTTATTTCTGAGTGATAGTTTAGGCTTTTTGATAAAATATAGTAAACTTTTGTACATTATTTTTATATATTATATTTATTAAATTATTATTTCAGGTTAGGCGAAATTTTTAAAAATGAGGTTATAATAGTCGACCGTGAATTAATATGAGGAAAAGATGGTCGGAGGAGCGGTCTGAAAATACTCAAATAAATAAAACTTATTTATTTATGCCGAAGTTTCAACCTGAATTTCTGGCCTTCATTAATGCTGACTAACAAAAAACCTACATATATAAACACCATAACTCAAAGAAACATAAAAAAAATATATGCAGGATGTTTCAGAATTAAGTGGCCTAACTGAAAGTATGAATTAAGGACCTCAAAACAAGAAAAAAAATACCTCAGAAGGTATGGCCGCAAACGATATTGACACCTAAAGATTTTCATTGTTATGAATTTTTTAGTTTATATGAAAAAATAAAACTTATTTATTTGTTCCAACTACTTTAATTATTAAACGTAAACATTAATATTCATATTAAATGTTATTCAAAGTGATTTCCTTTAGCATTAAGACATATGTACTAGCTTCTCAAAGACATTGAAAGGTGGAGCTAAAGATAGACTTGTTCGGTAATCATCTATTCTGAAATCGTCTGGCATATTCACGACGGGTAGCATTACCATTGCAAAAATCGTAAACAAACACAATATAGACATATTCACCATTAGTATAAATTGAAAGTATAATGATGAGTACTCTGCGAAAGCCTATTACAAACTGATAAATGTTATTGACAGTTCCCAATGATAACTCCAAATAGTATTAATCCTTATGTTGCCAATAGTTTTTATACAGTCAAGTTACATAAAAAGTCTGACCCATCTCCTAAACAAAGCGTTTGCGGACATACCTTCAGAGGAAATTTTTTTCTTGTTTGAGGTCCTTAGTTCATATTTTCAGTTTGGCCACTTAACCCTGAAACACCTTGTATAGTAATAAACAAACTTAGAAATATACATTATTTGTACATGATTTACGTTGGTAGTAGTTGATTAATAATAATAGAAGATAAAATATATATTATAGAGATAAGGTGTACAAAGTAGATGATGTAAAGATTATTAAATAAAGAAATAAACATGAGGTGCAAGAGAAAATTTAAATGATGAATAAAAGAATTAACATAATAAGATATGGAAGTAATGTCGAAAATAATGAACAATTTAAATCTACTTAACAAAATGTATGAAAGAAAACGATATATACGATACAATGGACAAGAATGATAATAAGAGTAATTAAAGAGTAAGAAAAATGATAAGCTAAAATTAATATACCATGTCCGGAAAAGTGAATAACAAGAAACAAGGGAGAAGAGATTTGGAGAATGGGTCAAAAAATGAAGAAAAGAAGCAGAGCTCTATCCGAAGCGAGTTGGAACTTGACCGGTAGTGAGTGGGCATAAAAATACCAGGTCATTCAAAAAGTCCTGTCGTTTTTTGGGGGGAAATTATAAATAAATAAATATTTTCAAATAATCACCTTTATTCATCAAAATATCCACCGTTACAGTCGGTAACATTCTCCCAACGAGATGGTAAAGCCCAAATTCCTTCCTTAAAAAACTGTTGATTTTTACTGCAAAAATAAGTGGTCAGTTCGTGAATTAGGTTGTCACTGTCTT
>NW_027113216.1:142240-146945 GCF_000696795.3 Halyomorpha halys | reverse complement strand
ATTAATATGAGGAAAAGATGGTCGGAGGAGCGGTCTGAAAATACTCAAATAAATAAAAATTATTTATTTATGCCGAAGATTCAACCTGAATTTCAGGCCTTCATTAATGCTGACTAACAAAAAATCTACATATATAAACACCATAACTCAAAGAAACATAAAAAATTTATATACAGGATGTTTCAGAATTAAGTGGCCTAACAAAGTATGAATTAAGGACCTCAGAACAAGAAAAAAAATACCTCAGAAGGAATGGGCGCAAACGATATTGACACCTAAAGATTTTTATTGTTATGAATTTTTTAGGTTATATGAAAAAATAAAACTTATTTATTTTTTCCAACTACTTTATTAATTAAACGTAAACATTAATATTCATGTTATTCCAAGTGATTTCCTTTAGCATTAAGACATATGTACTAGCTTCTCAAAGACATTGAAAGGTGGAGATAAAGACAGACTTGTTCGGTAATTTTCTATTCTAAAATCGTCTGGCATATTCACAATGGGTAGCATTAGCATTGGAAAAATCGTAAACAAACACCATATAGACATATTCACCATTAGTGTAAATTGAAAGTATAATTATGAGTACGCAGCGAAAGCCTCTTACAACTGATAAATGTTGTTGACAGTTCCCAATGCTAATCCCAAATAGTATTAATCCTTATGTTGCCAATAGTTTTTATACAGTCAAGTTACATAAAAAGTCTGACCAATCTCCTAAACAAAGCGTTTGCGGACATACCTTCAGAGGAAATTTTTTTTCTTGCTTTGAAGTCCTTAGTTCATATTTTCAGTTTGGCCACTTAACCCTGAAACATCTTGTATAGTAATAAACAAATTATAAATATACGTTATATTTACATAATTTAAGTTGGTAATAGTTGATTAATAATAATAGAAGATAAAATATAAATTATAGAGGTAAGGTATACAAAGTAGATGATGCAAAGATTAATAAATAAAAAAATAAATATGAGGAAAGGTCCAAGAGAAAATGTAAATGATGAATAAAAGAATTAACATAATAAGATATGGAAGTAATGTCGAAAATAACGAAAAACAATTTAAATCTAATTAATGAAATTTATGAAAGAAAACGATATATATGATACAATGGGGTAGAATGATAATAAGTATAATTAAAGAGTACAAAAATGATAAGCTAAAATTAATAAACAATGTCCGGAAAAGTGAATAACAAGGAAGAAGAGAGAAGAGATTTGGAGAAGTGGTCAATAATGAAGAAAAGAAGCAGAGCTCTATCTGAAGCGAGTTGGGACTTGACCGGTAGAGAGTGGGCATAAAAATACGTTAAACCAAGCGGAAATTGTTGCCGGTAAGTATAACTAAGTATGTAAGACTGTATAAATAAAATAAATAAAGTAGAGGAAATGAACTTAAAGGTTTATAGAGTAACATTACAAAATAACTATAGAATTAAAAAAAGAAATAACTATTTAATAATTAAGCTGACATTAAAAGATTTATAAGACTAGTGAAAAGGAAAAAAATGCTCTGGCCATGTATCATCCTGTTTAACAAATAAAATAGAATTAAATAAAATACAAATTAAAAAAATAAATAATAATATAATGGTTTTAGAAAATTTTACTCCTTGATGCTGAATATTTAAGCAGCTATTCTCATTCAAATTTGATCACTATAATGTTTGACACGTCATTGATTTAAAAAATGTTAACTATGACGAGTAGAAAACATTTCTTTAGTAAATTAAGCCGTTTCGAAACAGTACATCATAAGAAAGTCTGCTTTCATAATAATGATAAGTTGGAGATAAGAAAAAGAAAACAATTGATTCTATTCAACACCCAACCGCATGAGGCAAAACAAGAGGTTATACACTCACTCCAGTGTCAATTTCACGACTCAGAACTTCCAAAAGCTTTAATGTATGTTTATCTCTGGGGAGTTTGTGCAGATATCAGTAAGTCCCTGAAGGTGCTTAAGGCCTTCCAAGTCCTCGGCAAAGCCCTGAGGGAAAAAGTTCTCAACGGGGGAAGAGGAAAAAGGGAAGGGATATAAAGTCGTTTGATTTCAAGTGCGTTAGCCGGAGCCCTCTCGGAGAGACGTGTCGAGATTAGAGTTGGCTGGGGGGATGAATATAAGGACGTGGGGATAAGGAGTTGGGGCCAGAGCCCGAGGGGGGGGGCATTTAGTGAGCCCGGGGGGCTAGTTCTAGTTCGACTTCGGCTTATTCTAAAATGGATCACGTCCACCATTTATTTGTACAACTTACCAAAGTCAACTTATTCTCTTCCTAAAATCGAACTTGTAATAGGTAGTTAAAAAGTTTCAAATTAGTAGCACGAATTATCAGGGACAACAGGTTTGCTGGTATTTGTGAAATCTAATAAAAAGAATTTTCTTTTTTAGATAATAGAAACTGTAACTGCAATGAGAATAAGATATATATTTGTAAATAATTTGTAAGTGCTCATATTTATTTGCTGTCACGTAAAACTTAAAACTTAAACTAAAACTGTCACGTAAATAAAATAAAAGGCCAACGCAATGGACACCTTCAAGACAGAATCAAGATGGTTTTATTATTCCCTCTAATTCTAGCAATATACATTTAAAATATTTTTTACATGAGAGAGCTGGTATTTAGTGTAACAATACACTCCTTCGGACTATAATGCATAGAAGGTGTATTATCTAAGAGTAGGCCTAAAATTATTGTATAGCAGTATATATAAATAACAATAATTAATAAATAACAATATACTGATATATTTTAAATAAATAAATAAAAATTAACACTACAACTCATAGAGGGTCAGGAGTTACGAACTTTGTAATTTAACAGTTAAATTAGTTTTAGTATGAACAACTGTTCTTTTTTAGTAGGATTCTTAAAAGTTAAAATTCAATCAAAATGACTGACGAAAAAATTCTTGATGAAAATGGAAAAAAAGAACAACATAGAACCCAAATTGTCCAAAAGACATAACAACATCTGATAACCAGAATAATAAAATAAATTACTAAATGGACACAATTTAAATGTAATATATGTTCAATTGGTTAAAAAGAAAAAAGAAAAACTACACTTTACTAGACAACTATTGTCTCATTGTAAACTGAGTTTTAAAATGTAAATCATGGATGAAAGTAAAATTGGAGAGCCAATAACTTTATTCTGGAGATTGAATATGCAGTAACTTTTTTTTTTATTGATTTATGTATTACTATTTATAACTGTAGATTATAATACATTAAATTTGATCTCAGTTAAATTGGAGTGACAGGTTTGTAGGTCATCTTTTTTTCAGGCGCCTCGGAGGATTATCAGGAATAGATGAGGAGGTTATATCTAAGGTTAGAAACTAGTGAGTTAAGGTGGTTAGGGAGTTTGTAATGGAAGGAATGATATATGGTTCGGGATAGATCGGTTACATTAAGGTCTTTATGTATGATTTTATTTGTGACAAAGTAAGGAGCATAGAGGATTTTACGAAGGATTTTGGATTGCAATGACTGGATACGAGAGGAATTCGAAGGTTTAGCGGAGCCCCAAAGCTCAACTCCAGATTGGCCTTGCGGTAAATTAAGATTAGTTTCTTACTTAATCTAAAAAATATAATATAAAAATAAATTGTTCCCTAAATCTAAATGAATAATTATCTTAGCTTATATAATTTAAACAGAAATGTGTTTTTGAAAAAATTAATGCTGTGTGCAATATAGATTAATATATTTTAGATGAAAAGCCTCAAGATAGAATGGCCTACACTCATGACAAATAATTCTAGGAGTAGTACTTATGAAAACATATAATCTAAATACTTAATAAGTCTGGAGTGTAGAAGGAAAATATTTGAAAATGGCCAATGAGAAGGGCCGAAACGTAGCTAAAATTAGGAATTCATACATATATTACAGAAGCTATCTGGGATATCCTCCTTATCATATGAAGGAGAAGAGCTAAGAGTGAACTGCTTGCAGAGTCAATATTTGTTGATAAGAAGGCAATATGGAGGAGACATGTGGCTCGAAGCAATACATCAGTCCGCCTCTACATAACAATGAATGTCACTATTTTTGGTAAGAGAACACGTGGGAGGATAAAAACCAGATGGATAAACAGAATTGACAAACATGCAAAATAAATGCATGCAGCAAACTGGAAAGCAGTTCCCCAAGTATACATATAAACAAAAAATAAAAGATATTATTATATAGTTTCCCTTTAAACAATGTTGGTTCAATTTAGCCCTGCGGATTCTATTCTCAAGCTTTTTGATCGATATTTAATAATTAAATTACATTACATTTGCTTACAGATAATATTTCAGATATCTTAATTGGGTCATTTTTCAAAAACACATATCTCTGTTAAAATTATATGAACTGAGATAATTATTCATATGTTTTTAAACTAATTTTAATTGAAATTTTCTTTAATCCCCAGTAGAAATTTTCCATTGTTAAATTTTTCTTTCATGGATAATTCAAAATTTTTAACTCAGTTTACAATGACACTAATATTGCCAATCAGTGCACTCCGTTGAGCTTTTTATTTATATATATTTATTTGTTAACTGAAAGTGCTGTTTTGTTGAGGCAGTCCCCATCTGGGTTACAGGGGGGTAATGCTTGGAACCAAATTAAAGTATTCCATATCAGAAGGGGTTTGATTGAAGATAAAATAGATATTGAAATTACAGAATATAAA
>NW_027113216.1:137846-141462 GCF_000696795.3 Halyomorpha halys | reverse complement strand
GATGGGTCAACTGATCTGTGGTGCTGCTGATGTGCCAACCTCCGGGCTGCGTGCCTCCCCCCCCCCTCCCCCCAGTGTTACGTTCTTCTCCCTGCTTATAGTACAAGAGCCCAAGAGGAGAAAAAACGCAGTAGTCTCACCCCAATTTTTGATAACTTTAATGAAAACTATGTACAACTAATAGTCAAAATTGATGAATCTGCCAAGTATAGGCAGGGGAAATAAAAAATGGCAGCTGTTTCAACACGAAAAAAAAAAATTAATTTTTCATTCGGAGCTCTATATCTTAAAAAGTAGCAACAACACAAGAACGCCTAAGAGAATGTCATTTAAAGTAGAGTAAATTTGTTAAAATATAAGCCCTAATATAGTTATTTACGTTAAATAGTTCTCGAGATATAGCTTTTTAAAAAGGAACATTTCATAAAAATGTTTTATCGAACGTACTGAAAGACTAGTAGTTAGTGAATTTATTTTGGAAAATTTATATCTCAAAAATTATTTGACGTACAGATGTCTATTAGCACTAAAATTAAAGCTAGTTTAATGAGCTATAAAGTAGTTTATGACGTTTATTTTCCTAGGAGTAGTAGTTTTCATGAAATTTGCTAAAATAAATTGATTTATAGTTGTTGCCAAATTCACATTCATATGTGATATATTTTTTCAAAAATTCAACATTTTATACGAACAACTAGAAATCAACATTTTGTGAGTTTATTTTGTCAAATATCATAAAAACTAATACTCCTACAAACATTATTAACTACTTTATAGCACATTTAACTAGCTTTAATTTGAATGCTGGCAGACAGCTGAACATCCAATGGTTTCTGAAATAAATATTTTCATAAATCAAACTTATTGTCCGAACAACTATAAATCAATTTATTTTAGCAAATATCATGAATACTAATATTTCTACGAAAGTAAAGGTCATAAACTATTTTGTAGTACATTAAACTAGCTTTAATTTGAGTGCTAATAGACATCTGTACGTCGAATGGTTCTTGAGATATAGACTTTTCAAAATAAATTCACTAACTGCTGATATTTCAGTAAATTTTTATAATTTTATAATTCCAATAAACTATTGGACGTAAATATCCCATTTATGGCTCGTATTTCAGAAAATTTACTCTTCTTTAAATAATATTCTTTTAGATTTTCTAGTGTTGTTGGTAGTTTTTAAGATATAGAGCTCTGAATGGAAAATTAATGTTTTTTTTAAGGGTTTAAGCTGCCATTTTGTATTCCCCCTAGCTATACTTGGCAGACTCTTCAATTTTGACTAGTAATTAAACCTAGTTTTCATTAAAGTAATCAAAAATTGGGGTGAGATAATTGCCTTTTTTTTTCTTCCCGGCTCTTGTACTACTAGCTGAACATTTGAGGTCTAGTGCTTGTAACTGAGTGAGGACTGGCCAGAGGTCCCTAGAAAGTCTACAAGTTCAAGCTCTGAGGGATTAGCACTATCAGATATGATTATTCTTGTTACTCCTAGGGCCACCCCCAAAGCCTAGCACCTCAGGCATTTGGATTGCAGTGCAGTTTATTATTTTTTTCTTTTTTTTTGTTGTTTTGGCTTTTTTTCCTTTTCATTTTTTTTATTTTTTTTTTTTTTTTTTTTTTTTTGTTTTGCATTTTTTTTTTATTATATAGTTTTATTTTAAACCATTAGGGTTAAATGTGATCCTAAGGATTTTATCAACAATTATTTTTATTTATATTTAATAATTAAATTACATTATGTTAGCATACAGATAATATTTCAGATATCTTAATTGGTTTAAAAAAATTAATATCTAATAAATTATGGATAATATTTTTAATTTAATAAAAAAATATTTTAACAAATACCGTAACTTTATCATTTTTCTTTGAAAACAACAGTTTCACTGAACTTTTATGAAAACGGAATAAGTTTAACTAATCTCGAATAACAGTAAATATAAAATAGGGACGAAGGGCGGGGAAATTTTAATGTAATTGAAGACTCGGCTAATTCGCTTGGATGAGTTTATCAAAGAGCGAATATGAGAGCCATTGAATGAAACAGCTTTGAAGATGATTGATTACAGGAGTCAAAGGAGCCGTTCCTGTTGTGAGCTTTACAAACAAGTTTATCAAATTAGTTTGTCTATCATCAGTGGCCCCCGAAGATAGGGGCCAGGGGCTCCGTTTTGGGGATCATCATTCCTCTAACCTCATTTCAATTCGCAATAAAATTTGTAGTAGCGTAAAGAAAAAAATCTAGTGAGGTGCCCGTAAACACAACTTTGATTAAAAGTAATAAAAAAGTTTAAAAATTTCATCAAAATGAAATTAACTCTTTCAGAACAGATATTTGTATATATAATCTTTTCAATCTTTTAAGACTGGTTTTTATTGTTAAAACAAAATAAATTGTATCCTAATTAAGTCTTAAAGTACTCTTTATTATTTCTTTAAATTCCCAACGTTTCGGACAACGCGGTCATTCTCAAGGACAATCAATTAATTCATAGCTTTTATTATACATTCATTTTCATTAATTTTAACAAACCAAATAATTACGAATTAATTAGCTAAACTTATATATATACATTATTTAAAGAAGAGTAAATTTTCTGAAATATGAGCGGGATACCTACGTCCAATAGTTCTCGAGATATAGTCTTTTAAAAAGCAACATTTCATAAAAATGTACTGAAATATCAGCAGTTAGTGAATTTATTTTGAAAAGTCTATATCTCAAGAACCATTCGACGTACAGATGTCTATTAGCACTTAAATTAAAGCTAGTTTAATGTACTACAAAGTAGTTTATGACCTTTACCTTCGTAGAAACAGTAGTTTTCATGATATTTGCTAAAATAAATTGATTTATAGTTGTTCGGACAATAAGTTTGATTTATGGAAATATTTATTTCAGAAACCATTGGATGTTCAGCTGTCTGCCAACACTCAAATTAAAGCTAGTTAAATGTGCTATAAAATAGTTAATAATGTTTGTAGGAGTATTAGTTTTTATGATGTTTGACAAAATAAACTCACAAAATGTTAATTTCTAGTTGTTCGTATAAAATGTTGAATTTTTGAAAAAATATATCACATATTAATGTGAATTTGGCAAATGAAAATGTTTCCGAACAACTATAAATCAATTTATTTTAGCAAATTTCATGAAAACTACTACTCCTCGGAAAATAAACGTCATAAACTACTTTATAGCTCATTAAACGAGTTTTAATTTTAGTGTTAATAGACATCTGTACGTCAAATGATTTTTGGGATATAAACATTTCAAAATAAATTCACTAACTACTAGTCTTTCAGTACGTTCGATAAAACATTTTTATGAAATGTTGCTTTTTAAAAAGTTATATCTCGAGAACTATTTAACGTAAATAACTCTATTATGGCTCATATTTTAACAAATTTACTCTACTTTAAATGACGTTCTCTTAGGTGTTGTTGTGTTGTTGCTACTTTTTAAGATATAGAACTCCGAATGAAAAATTAATTAATTTTTTTTATCGTGTTGAAACAGCTGCCATTTTGTATTCCCCCTACCTGTACTTGGCAGGCTCATCAATTTTGACTAGTAATTATACATAGTTTTCATTAAAGTAAT
>NW_027113216.1:137343-137728 GCF_000696795.3 Halyomorpha halys | reverse complement strand
TTATTCTGTCCAGGTCATTAATTTCAATCAAATCACCCAATTTTGTAATTTTTTCATTAAATTTTAATAATCTTGTTAAGAGAGTAGTAATAGTGTTAATCTGTAATTAAACATTAATGGAAAAGTTACGAAATTGGGTGATTTGATCGAAATTAATGACCTGGACAGAATAACCAGCAAAAAGTTTTTAAATTATTTGAAGATATATTGTCCTTGAGGTTGGCCAAAACGTTGGACATTTAAAGAAATAATAGTGTTTTAAGACTTAACTTGGATACAAATTATTTTATTTAAAAGATATTTTTATATTATTCACTTTGGCTATAATTTACCGTACAATTTATCTAAATGGGCCTTTTATTTGACAATTGACTAACTCTAATTT
>NW_027113216.1:132738-135845 GCF_000696795.3 Halyomorpha halys | reverse complement strand
ACAAATAAGTATGATAAATAAAATAAGTTAATCATACTTATTTGTGTTTTTCATTGACCGCACCCCCAACCATCTTCTCCTCAAAAAAAATTAGTTCACCAACAAAACATGTATTATTCATATTTCTGCCATTAATTAAATTAGTTTTACAGAGCCCAATGATTTATACAATAGATATTATGCATTTATAATTTTAACAAAATACATCATAAATACTTCATAGGAATTAGACTAAGCGATGTTGAAACTATAAAAATTTCCACTTTTTCTTTTCATTGTGATTGCAATAACTTGTCTATCAGAAAGTTAAAAGTTTCTTTTACACATGTCTACTTATTGTCTGCTGAATTTTCTCAAAAACAGTAACTTTTTTTTTTGTTAACACCAGTTTGGATTACTGAATTGATTGAAGTAACGCAGTTCGGATAATCGAGATTATACTATATATCTTTCAGTTTATTAAGACTTCGACTGGCAAGCGTATCGTGCAACACCAACATAATGAAATATAATGGACAGGGTAGAGACAGAAAGTGGTAATCAGAATTAGAGATAATGAGTTATTGTAGTGAAAGGAGGTAAAGATATAGGTTATCTCAGCAGGTCGATTTAATTACCCTTACCTACCGAAAGCTGTGTAGAGAGCAGCACACTCTGTATGGGTTAGCTGTCAATGCGGCCCTAATCAAAAGGGATGATCCAGGCCATCCATCCCAATCAGTGGCCCGCTCTTGTTGCATTCACCGCGGTGTGATCGCACTCCCGCCTCCTTTTCATCTCGGGTCCGCCATTGTTCCTATTCGCTCCTGTTGTTAGTCGTCTGATAAAGCGTGTGAATGCGTTGCTTCTATCGCTTCCAGCTCTGAATGAACGCACTCACGTATGGTCTTCCCTGTTGTATGAATGGGAATCAGCATTTTTATTCATCAAAGTTCACTACAAAAGAAAACAGGAGAATGTTTATGGCAATAGTGAAGCCAGAGTGTTAAAAATAAAATAATAATAACAAATCCATGATTCGATAATTCCTAAAGAGGTAGTAACATATTTCCAACCGCAGGGTGGTTTATGATGTACTTTTATCAATATTATATGAAAAGGTATAGAGACTAAGGCATTTTATCTCTTATATATATTTCTGTAATATGAGGTGGGATTAGGTTAGAACTCGGGGAGGGCGATCTCGGCAAATAGGAGTGTCTACGTATGAGGTTTTTAGGAATTTGTAATAGATGGAGCCAAGGCTCGTATGTCAGTTTCCTATGTTGTATATTACACAGTATATACCTTCATACGAAAAATACTACCTTTGAGGAGTGGAACTAATGCAGTCCTGGAATGGTTTTTATAAATAAAAAGTGAATCGAGAGGAGGTGTATCTTAATTTATCCGTTTGGGTTTAGGTCGTGTATTCTTCTGCCAGGGTTAAGTTTTTAATGCTGTTCGTTCTTATGCTAATCATACTTATACTAATTATTTATTATTCAATAAATGTAGAGTACACGATTGGGTAGCTCAGTGGTAAGGCATTTTGTTACTAACTCTAAGGACTCGAGTTCCAAACCGTCTTATTTTCTGTTTCCCTGTGAGCCCTGTTGGTTCGGGAACCCTCCAAGGTTTACCCAGCCTTACTCTTAATTATGATAAAAATCTCGTGATGGACCGTTATTCAGACTAAATCACCTCCTTGCACAACCGTTGGTCTAGTAACAACACCGCCTTAACAAGAACTGCACACCAAACCCTGCATGGGTTTGAGCGGTACAGATTTAATTTTTTTTTAATTATGTAAATTATTTTTTATTTTATTTTTATCTACTACTCTCCTTGTTATTACTCTATTTTTTCATTCTGCCTAATTTTTCTAATTCTATTTATTCTTTTTTTTTTTTGCTTATACTTATCTATATTTTCTTTGAATTAACTTTAAAGTTAATTTCAATTATTTTACAGTGCTCATTTTTTATAATTAGTTTACCCCTGCGAGAGCTCCTGCACTAATTATGTTTTCTTGTTATCCTTAAGTCGTTCGAAATATTGGTGATATCGTGCTCATTCGTATTAAAAATATAATATCATCAGGAAAGTTTTTTCATTTAAAATAATTATTAAAGCTGCATAATTTATATTGGAAGAAGATAGTTGACCGTATGAAGCAGATTGTAGGAAGATAGTCCGGGTGGCGGTCAATAAAGGTACTAAAATAGTAGAATAAAAACTAATGTGGTACCTTTATTGACTGCCACCCAGACTATCTTCTAATAATCTGCATAATTTACAATGAATATTTTTAAGTAACAGTTTAAGTAATAAGTAATTATGTTAGCCAACTGAAAAATATCAATTACGTTTTACAGTTTTGACCGGGGTCCACCCAGTCTCATAAAGCGGATATATTTAATTGGTAAAAAATCTGGCGGTCAAGCGTGATTCTTACCGAATCAACTCCTTGTACAACCGTTGGTTTAGTAAACGTAGTTCCTTACAAGGCACTGCACCCCTGACCCTTCATGGATTGTAGTGGTACAGATAATTAATTTTTTTTTAAATATATTAAGTCGTAGTAGATAATGATTAATGTTAAAAAAATGTATAATTTATAAGATCTGTTCTAAAGACTTTTAACTTTCTGGGTCCTCGTGCAGTTTGTTTTTCGGTTTCACCAGTTTGAATTATGTTTTCATGTCGCAATAATCTTCAAGTTGTTTTGATTTTTTATTATTTTTTTTTATTTCACTTCATCTCAGCTACAAATGAGTCTGTCAGTTGGCAGGATAACTACCTCTATAAAATTATTCATAATATTTTTATTATCAATTTTATACAAATTTATTAGCAATGCTATATCCTATACTAAACAAAAAAATCCAAACTAAAACCAGAAAAAAACTGTTATTATATTTAAAACAATCGTCAGGCCACTGATGATGTACGGCTGGCGAGCGGCATCCTTCACGAAAAGGAAAAAACTACAATCCTTTCAAAATAAAGTACTAAGAATCGCAGTTAATACTCCTTGGTTCATAAGAAATAGCCAATTGCATCGCGAATTTCAAATGAAGTCAATAGAGGATTATATCAAAAAACGGTTCATGAAGTTCCACTCC
>NW_027113216.1:129754-131838 GCF_000696795.3 Halyomorpha halys | reverse complement strand
ACTTTTTAAACCTGTATTCCATTTATAGGTAATAGAAAGTTGAAAAAATTGCTGCAATTAATAAACAATAATATTGTAATTTGAGTTAGTACAGTTTAATAACTATTTTATAAAAATATAACAACGTTTGAAGCAGATGTTATATAACAACCGTTATTAGATCAGCTCAGTTGCATACGGGTATCTAAACAGTACGAACGGGTTTTAGTCTGGACCCCCCTTGCGCTATAACCGAACATTATGGTCCGCGGATGGCGGAAGTAGAGAGAGATATATATTCATCACTTACGGTTAATTGACAATTTTATAACGACAGATCGGCGAGGCGGAGGATATTAGAGTAATTATCGCGGTATTGGGGCCAGTGCCCACTATATCACTGCCCCTCTGCCTCCTGTATAATTATATCACTACCTTATGTTCTCACCGTACCTCTGTAGTCCTAATCTGTTCTTTTACTTTTTTTCTATATTTTTTGAACTTTATAATGTATAGAATTCAAATGTACGTATACAAATTTTAATGTTTTCCTTTGATAATTTTCATATTACAGATTTACGTTCACTTATCTATATACGGAATATATAGTAATGGAAACAATTTAGGTCCCCTTAGTCCAAATAACCAAGTCCCGCAAAGTGGTGTGTGCCGGATTTATACACCCGTTGTAATATTTTGTACTCATTTTAATATTCTCTCAATGTAAGCTTCAATACACCGTAAATCACATTCGCAACTGACGTCATAAGCTCACGTTATATGTTTCGCCATAACCTGGTTATCCCAATTTGATACTTTGCTGGCTAGCGTTGGAGGGAAAAACACCTGGATCAGATAAAGTTGCATCATTGTCACCAAATCCCGTTTTCTCAGACTGTACGAAGCCAAGAATCGGCGATTACCATAGCATACTAAAAAGTGAGGTGAGAAGACAGCAGCACCGCTTGGAACCAACATGTACTCCAACCAGACATGAGTCGACAAGCGCCAGAACGTCAGAGATAGTTGCTAAGGCGTCGCCTAGAAACAGTTCGACTATCTTTATTAAAAATCATTTGTAGCTAATTAGTAGTAATTATAGTATATAATTAAATCGAACCAGTCCTGTCTGCGTTCAGTTGGTATTATTTTTTGGACATTTTGAGTGTTTCAGTCAAAATTACAGTTAAGAACCATACCTAGAAAGTGAAAATTATGTGACGCGCGCACCGCAACAGATTTTTGTATTTTTATTCAACTTTCATTCATAATTGGTGAAAGTACGACAAAAATAAATTGTTTAAAAAACTAATCTTCTATCAGAGTGGACTGTCTTCTAAAATAGCACCATCGGACGAAAACAAAAAGGCACAGTAAGAGAAGTGTAATAAAAATCTAAAGAGGATCTAAAATAAAAGAGATTAGGGTTGTAGCTCTTGCTTCTCCTCTTTAAGAGGATCAGCGGAAGACTTATCCTTTAATTTATCGCGCTATCTGTTGCCGGTATAGAAGAAGGAGAAGAAGAAAGGCGGGGAATTAATAAGTGCCTCTGAGATATTGGCCCGTAGACGTGCCCCCTCGGGCCGGCACGGAGCGCGGCTAAATCAGCAACACTTGTGTCCTTACTGGTCCCCTTTATCAGCCCCTCGGTCGAGATTTATCCTCCGGGCCCCTCAACATCCTCTTCATATCTGGTTCCTTCTTGGCCGCCGACACGTATCTCGCCACTCCCGGAATAACAACAGGCCTGGTATCTAAGGAGAATGTCCATTTTGACTTCTTGGATGCTCTACAATGTTGAAACATATCAGCTTCTAGGAAGAATATCAAAACTTGGATTTTATAGAACACTAGCAGTCCCGGCAATGCTTCGCTAATGCTATCTTTGAGGATTGAACACTGTTCAAACTTTGATAACAATTAATGTATAGATGAAATGATAAGACGGTAACTATAGTAACAGGTAACAACTGTATAATCCATAATACTGCTGAAGTTTACTTGTTTTTTTCTTATTCTTTGGACCCATTTGATTATTTATGATAATGATGACATAATATCTATGATAACTAATCATAAAATATGAATAGTTCTTATATAATAAC
>NW_027113216.1:124700-127949 GCF_000696795.3 Halyomorpha halys | reverse complement strand
ATGAAACTTTAAAAAAATTATTAACACTTAAATTCTCTGTGCGAGAAAATAAGAAATATTTGATATATTCTGGAGACTATATCAGACCAGCTATTACATTTCTTTGGGGCCAAAATTAATGTTTAATAAAGGTTAATGGGGAGGGGAGCGTAATGCTGTCTAAATAATATAAAGGCCCCGTCACATGTCCTAAGTCCGCAGCAACTTTTGAAAGGGACTCATTCCCTATCCAATTAGATAAAGAGCCTTCTCCTTAAATCCAAATTGGATCCAGGTGAGTATCATAGCTGGCTTGTCCGGCCACCTTCTCACCTGCCCTGGTTCGATTCTCGTTCAAAGATAACCTCAATAACGATACCATTTAAGGTGAGCTAAGAAATTACGTACATGAAGGATATGGTCGGGAGTGCGGTCAAAAAGGAATAAAAAATAGTTAGCAACTCATTTCCGACGTTTCGTCCCACTTTGTAGGGCTTCATAAGGGCTAAAAAAAGACATAAAATAACTTATAATATGTTAACAATGTAAGATAATAAGATGCAAAAAAGTAAACTAACTTAACTACTGTTAAACATTAAGTTAAATTAGGATAAAATTTATTTAAAATAAACAAATAGAAATAAAATTAAGATGTTCAATAATAAGTATATATAAAAAAGTTATAGCATAGACTATAAAAAGAATTAAAACTAGAAATAACATTTTTTTAAATAAACTTATTATTATACGTCTTAATTTCATTTCTTTTTGTTCATTTTTATATATTTTTTAATTTATATTTACAAAGTTCTTAAAGCGCCTTAGTTTGCTGTTTTGTATCGTATTATCCTACATTGCTAATATATTTTTAGTTGTTTCGTATTTTTTTTTTGTAGCCCTGATGAAGCCCTACAAAGTGGGATGAAACGTCGGAAAATAAATAGTTTCCTTTTTATCTGTATCCTCGACCATCACCTTCCTATTTTAAAAATGTGATTATTTTCATATTTATTGGTTTAGTTCTGAATCTCCCTTCCGACTTATTTCTTTGTTTAGAACTTATTATAGACAAATTAGTAGTATATTTGAATATTGTAGACAATATTATTATATTCGTGCCAATAGATATCGGTAAGTATAATAATTCTGAAGATATTTATTAAAATTCCTTAATTACTTTCCAGATATGAGAAATCTAACTTTTTAAAATTTATTAATTGAATTCATTTTTCTAATCATTAATGGTACTATCTATTAGTCACTGTAGATTACTGGTAATATGATTAAGAACCTTTATTTTTTTTATCTATTTCAAGTATGCTGTGCATTTAGCAACCCAATACAGTTGGGCAGCACAAATTTTTGTATACAATTTTTTTCTCTATTGTTAAACTGTTTTCCTTGGTAAGAACAAGTTTTATATTCGTTATTCGTAACTCAAGGAATAACCTATAAAAATACAATTTTTTATAACAAAAAATAAAATAAAAATTTATTGTTTACAATTTTCGCTCTCTAGGTGGATAGGCCCACGTCAAATTGTTCCTCTAAACCAAATATTTCACACATTTTTTCCTAAAATAATTATTCATTGAGGGCTCCACGAAAGAAATAGTAAAATCAAAGAGCTGGCTGATGATGACTTTGAGAGCCAAGACAATGCAGAGCCATTAGTATAATCATCCTTAAGGAGAAGAGGGACCATCAATCAACCGCATTGATCCTTCCGTACGGGTCCTTTCAGTTGCCATCCTTTGTGCTCCTTGCTCTGCTCCTCTTAGTCCCTCTAATACCTTGTTATAAAACCTGCCTCTCTTGCTAATTGTATTTTAATATCGTCTCAACTGATTGTACCTATAACATCTATAGAGTAATAATATCTATAAGAAACGTGGAACATAATAAATGTTTTAAAGGAAGAGATACTATAGACAGCATGTCTCCTAGTGTGTCCTTAGACAGGTCTATTCAACTCCTCTATGATCTTTCTAGATTGATAATTACTTTATTTATTGATAAGTATTACAATCTCCCACAAACTTGAGAAATGGGTAATTGTGGTAATTGAACACATGTATACCTAAAATAAAAAAGAGAAAAACAATAAGTAAAATAAAATAAAATCTCTATTTGTACATAAACACAAAAACTATAAATAAAATGAACATAATTAAGCAAATTAAAATAAATTATATACAATTTCGGATCCCCCAGCCCGCTGTTTCCCCCACGTATGACGAGTCAATCATTCTACATAAGCGGAGCACCTTGCCATTGCCAGAACTCCAATAGTCGATTTTATTTTACAAAATGACTCTTGACCACTGACGTTTTAACCTTCGAGGTGGATTGTAAGAATGGGTGGAACTGAATAAGGATTGAACCAAAGGGATAGGATGATTAAAAAAGTTTTTATGGAATTTTATGAATTTGGTTAGTATCAGGTCAGGGACAAAAAGATATGAAGGTTGTAGTGTAGTGTTCTGTTGGAAAGGTGCTAGGGTGCAGTTCTAAAGGTTGAATACGTTTGATGTTCGAACTTTAGCTGTTCCCCAAAGTTTAAGTCCGTAGGTCCAGATGGTCTGAGGATTATAAATTAGTAACCTCTATAATATAGCGTTAGAATCAAGATGAATCTTATCTCTAACAGAAGGATTAATTATCTACAATGTGAGCAGGCGGGGGAGGGGTGGGGGATAAGAACTCGCAGAAGGGAGCTGGAAGAGAGGTATGGGTGCCACACTATACTATGTGGGAGGTCTACAGAAATATATAATAAATAGCTCCCAAGCTATGAAAGCTTTCTATATTGTATATAGGGCGCGTGACGTGAACAATACAATAGGCGATTGTAAACCAGGGAACTAATCCATTTCTGCAATGATTGTAAAGAAGAAGATAAAGTCGTGAAAACTGTCTCCTCTATATATTAGATTTTTTTTTGGAAGGTTATTATTCTATTTTCTATTTGGAAAATTAATTTACCTTCTTATTACAATTAGTTTATTCAATTATTTTTTTATTATTCAATTATTCGTTATTCTATTACAACTTTCACTTTCCACCCTGGGTGGGAGGCGATAATTTTTGAAAATATATGACATCGTAGGAGTATTGAGAAAATCTTGTACGGTGTAGGCATCACATAATCTTCACTTTTACACGATTTGTATTTATTTGTGTGAAAAAAAAGTCTAATGAACGCAAAAATTTCTTGTTTAAAATGTTTTTTAACATTTTATATAACATATTTATTCTCTAGTCTTTCGG
>NW_027113216.1:118841-119785 GCF_000696795.3 Halyomorpha halys | reverse complement strand
AGGCTTTTGGGGTTTGGGGATCATTTTAACTATATATAATTTCCAGGGGTCAGGAAAATATGTAGAACGGAGTACGGCGTTATATATGTAGGTTAGGAAGAAGTTTTAGAATGTGGGATGTTATTAGGTCGTATCCAGAAGCTTTGCAGGAAGGTAATCTTTGAATAATACTAGATATTTTAGAAGGATGAAATGCTTTTGGTGGGAGGGTCGGATCGGAGATATGGAGCGGTGAATTGGGTTAAGGATATCAGGATGTGGAATAAAGGTTTTAGACAGGTGTTGTCCGAATGTTAGTTATTTTTCTGCGTCAGTTCTGGTCCAGTTTTGTTATTCGGTGAGAAGAGGGTGGTTAAAATCTTCGAAATTCAGCAGTTTTTTAGTTGTCTAGTAGTTGGAAGATTTTCTGTGAAGTTAATTAAATTTTGAATTTTGTATTTTCTGATTTCTAGTTTTAGTTTGTTATTCAATTTGGTGTAATATGTTTTGTCAGTTGGATGGTCCTATGCCACTTCGATCTTTCCTCTGCGTTTTTCCCTTAATAAGATACGAATATGCTGTGGCCGGTTATTTTGTTTATTGTTATTAATTCTATTAGTCGATGTATGTGTCAGTTATACTTGCTCTTATTGATGATGTGAGTTTTTCAATAGCTTCGCCAATGCCTTGTTTTGCCTTCAGTCTAATATTTAAGTTTAGTTTAGTTTCCAGGTAAGTACAATCTTAAATATAAATTTACACCTCACATCCAATTATTTTAAAAAAAAGTTTTGCAGGCTATTCTTCCTACGTTATTAATTACAAATCAAATTACCTAATTTTGTCAACGAAACTTCTGAAACTATATGATAGTTGATAGTGTAAGTTGATCTAAAATTAAAAGTTTTAAAAATTAGTGAAATTGTGACAAAATAGGGCAATTAATTACCTGGGCAGAATAGACT
>NW_027113216.1:115763-117996 GCF_000696795.3 Halyomorpha halys | reverse complement strand
GGGCAATTAATTACCTGGGCAGAATAGACTCCAAAACATTTTTAAATAATCGGATCTGAGGTGTAAATTTATATTTAAGATTGTCCTTGAGGATGACCGAATGGCCGAAACGTTGGACTGTTGATATAACAAAGACTCAACACTCTTTGTGTAAAACACTCTTAAGGATAGCTTTTGATTTATATAAAAAATGAGATTTTTAACTTATTTGTGTTATTCTCTGACCGCATCCCCAACCATCTTCTCCTCATATAAAAATATAATAACTTTAGAAATACGTGAGTCCACTAATCCAGAGACTACTTTTTTATTCGATTGACGAGAGACGAATAAATTTTTATTCGAATAAAAGTACGACTAAACAATCCGAATACTTTTTTATTCGAATATTTAAAATACTATTTCAATCGAATGAAAAATTATTCGAATAAAAAATTAGTCGAAAAAATATTATTCGAATAAAAATTTGATTTTTTTTTTTTTTTAAATTCACTTATTTTTTTACCACCTTCTATTTCCAATGTATGAGGGTTCTATTTCACAGACTCAGAAGAGAACAAAACGAAAATGCTATCGATTTTAAGATCCTATATAGATTTATTTTAATTTTTTTTATTTCTAACACATAGAGGCCAATTTCTTGGTTTTCGGATACGCAGAATATGAAAATGCTATCGATTTTAAGATCTCGTATCGATTTATTTTTACTTTTCCGATTCCCATGTTATGGTCCTTTTATGTTTCGAGATATGTAGAATATGAAAATACTATTGATTTATTTTCATATTCTACATATCACAAAACATAAAAAGAGACCCTTATATGTTAGAAATCAGAAAAGTTAAAATTAATCTATACGCGATCATAAAATATATCTATGTATAGCTGTAAGACAAAAAATGTCGTATTTATACAAATACAAAAGTATTCGGATGGTTAATCATTTAATTTTTTCGAATAAGAGATTATTTTTCTATAAAATGGACGAATATAAAAAAATTCAAATGGTTAATCGAATTGTTTTACCCAAATAATTGATTATTCGTGTAAAATAATGACGAATAAAAAAGTATTCGTCTCTCTTCATTCGAATAATATTTGCCCAACTCTGACTAATCCACAAACGCTTTTACTTAAAATCCACTTAAACTTATGATTATAAGTTCGATGTCATAATCTGACACTCCCTTAATTAATAGAAACTTCCAATAGTCCGTAACAATGGTCACACATCTAATCGCATAGATATATTTCATTGGATACTTTAACTACCTCTTGATAAGTCCCTATCAGCCCTTAGAAAAAGATAGGCTCGGCGAAGACCGGCTATCGGATTCAATTATCAGAAGCTGGGACTTGGTGATTTATCTCCTGCTTCAGTCTCCTTCGGTCTGATTTGTTGCTGTCACATCCTCTCTGTCCTCTTTCTTTAAAAACCTAACAACATTATACCCCCACTTGTTGAACATGTATTATTTTTCAGAACAAGGTCTATGTTTCTGAGCAAACATTCTGGAGAAAATTAAGGCATCATGGAAATGATTATAATGAGTTATAAGGAAAATCTTGAATTATAAAATCTTGTGTGTTGCGCCCATCATAATTTCACTTACCACCCTGGAACAGAAAAATTTCAAACAATAAACTTATATATAAAAGTTAGATTGTCCAAGTGCGTTAAAAAAAAAACAAAAAAAAAAAACAGTAAATCAACTATTTATAACGAACTGTTGATAGTTAACTGAAGATAAAATAATAATAATAATGAATGTCTAGCGAGCCCGAAGGTTCGATATCACCAATCGCTCTCTGCATAAACACAATGCTTCCATCTACGTTTCGGTCTACCCATCGGATGTTTACCCGTTGGTTCAGTGTTTATTATCATTTTAGGGATTCGCTCGTTACTACAACCTTACACGCCCATCTTATACATCGCAACTTGAATTACATTTACCGGGTGTAAGAAGATAAAATAATAAGGAAAATAATAAACACACAAACTTGGAAATAAGTATAAGTATAAGCAATGAAGTAGATATTAGTTGATTGATAACAATATAAAATGAAATATAATATTACTAGCTGACCCAGCAATGTTTCGCAATTCTTATATTTGTTTGTTATAATTTATTTTATTTTGTTAAAATTAAATATACTTTATTATTATGATTTAGTAACGTAAATTAAACCAATACACGCAATAATGAAATTTATACTGTTGGTCAGGCCG
>NW_027113216.1:111985-115114 GCF_000696795.3 Halyomorpha halys | reverse complement strand
ACTCTACATGGATTGTAGTGGTACGGACTTTAATTTATAATTTTAATTATTTAAATATTAATTTCTTATCTCTTGAGGTTAAGATGCTATGTTTAGGTTAGTTTTTATTTTTGGTCTGATTATTCTTTATGTTTTCAATTATATTAATTTAAAATTTCTTCTTTTCTTTATGATGAATACTTCTTTGACGTTGCCAGTTATAATATATTTTATTTTCTAGAAGTTTCCAAATTCAAATCCTCGATTGGGAAGAACCAAGGGCTGGCACAATATTTATTATTTATAATTTATTTTTAATATCGATCTTTATTTATAGAGTTATTCAGTTTTATAAATACACTAGAGCTAGGAATGGAAGGCAATAACTTAGACCAACCAGCCATACCTCATGAAACCTCTTCTCTCGGACCCCCCAAAGTAATTTATATTGTCTTATCACCTGCTACTCCCGATAATTAATGTCATTTGTTAGAAATTTAATAAAGAGGGAATGAAGAGGAGAGGGTGAAAGATAGTCCAAGATAAGAGGGGAAAGTGCAAGCAGCACACTCTCCGATATATGTTATCATCTCGGTTCTGCAATAGACCTTTGTAATGAACCATAAGAGCCCTATAACCACAGATACATATTAATGAATTACGCTCCGTCTCCATCAATTGTATCATTTCCTTCTCCTTGGCACCATTATCCCTTTGCTCAAATAGAGTTCTTTGATGTAGAGTGGCTGCAATATAAACCTTTACCTTAGGTACCTACCTCTACACGTTTCCCAAACGATGGCAAATTCGCGCATTTCCGTAAACTATGTATAATTACTAGTCGAAATTTATGAGTCTGACAAGTATAATTAGGGGAATAAAAAATGGGAGCTGTTCCAAAACGTTAAAAAAAATTAATTTTTCATTCGGAGCTGTATACCTTAAAAAATACCAACAACACTAGAAAATTTAAGAGAACATTATATAAAGAAGAGTAAATTTGCTGAAATATTAGCCCTAATAGAGCTATTTACGTCTAATAGTTCTCGAGATATAGCTTTTTAAAAAGCAAAATTTCTTAAAAATCTACTGAATGATTAGGAGTTAATCTATTTTGAGATTTCTATATCTCAGGAACTATGTGACGTATAGTCTATTAGCACTAAAATTAAAGCTAGTTTAATGGACTATAAAACAAGTTTATGACACTTACCTTCGTAGGAATAGTAGTTTTCATGATATTTGCTAAAATAAATTGGTTTATAGTTGTTCGGACAATAAGTTTGATTAATGAAAAACTTCATTTCAGAAACCATTGGACGTACAGATGTCTGCCAATGCTCAAATTAAAGCTAATTAAATTTACTATAAAATAGTTACCAACACTAGAAAACCTAAGAGCTTTTTATGTTCTATAGTTCGTGAGATATAGCTCTTTAAATAGCAATATTTCATAAAAAAATGCACTGAAAAATCAGTATTTTCAGAAATATACATCTCAAAAACTATTCAAATTAAAGATGCATATTAGCGCTCAAATTAAAGCTAGTTTAATGCACTATAAAGTAGTTCCCGACGTTTATCTTTAATGTGTGCGAGTTTTCATGGTATTCCACAAACTAAATTCACAAAATTTGATTACTAGTTGTTCGGAAAAAAAATTTTGATGTATGAAAAACATATCTCAGCTACCATAAGACGTAAAGATGTCTGCTAGCCCTCAAATGAAAATGTACTATAAAATAGTTTATAATGTTTATCTTCGCAAGAGTAGTAGTTTTTACATTTCCCAGAATGAATTCACAAAACGTTAATTTTTAGTTATTCCGATTTTTTTTTTAATATTATCAAAACTACTACTTTTGAGGAGAAAAACATCAGGAATTACTTTATAGAGCATTAAATTAATTTTAATTTGAGTACTAACAGACATCTGTATTTGGCGTACGGTTTTTGAGATATAGATTTCTGCAAATAAATTCACTTACTACTGATTTTTCAGTGCATTTTTTATGAAATATTGCTATTTAAAATATATATCTCACGAACTATTGAACGTAAATAGTTCTAATAGGGGTCATATTTTAGCAAATTTATCTACTTTAAATGATGTTCTCTTATGGTTTCTAGTGTTGTTAATAGCTTTCAAGATATAGAGCTCCGAATGAAAAATTAATTTTTTATAACGTTTTGAAATAGCTGCAATTTTTTATTCCTGCTACCTATACTTGGCAGACTCATCAATTTTGACTAGTAATTATACATAGTTTTCATTAAAGTAGTCAAAAATTGGGGTGAAGTAACTGATTTTTTTTCCTCTAGGGTTCATGTACTAAAAGGGCGCTTGTGCTGCTTCCACACGTTTGTGTTCAGTTAGCCTTGTTTTAAGACTCCCATCAGATAAATATTTGTGCTATCTGTATTTTAATTCATTAAAGAATTTCCCCAACCTTCAGATTCAATAATAAACTCCATTTAAAGATTTTATGTATTAAAATTCTATCGATTACGTATAAATAATTCATTTTAAATCTTGTCAATTAACTTTAGCAGAAGAAGAAACAAGGAACATGTTAGACGAAACGTAAATATCAGCAATATAGGTTGTAGATGATAAAATTTCATATAAATAGTACTAAATAACCTATAAATTCAACCTAAGTTCTAGACTTTTCATCAAATTTTTTTTTATTTAATTACCTCGACATACAATGTCATAATAGTACAAGATCCCAAAAGAAGAAAAAAGATAGTTATCTCACCCCAATTTTTGATTACTTTAATGAAAACTATGTATAATTAATTGTGAAAATTGATGAGTCTGCCAAGTACAGGTAGGGGGAATAAAACATGGCGGTTGTTTCAAAGAGATAAAAAAAACTAATTTTTCATTCGGAGCTCTATATCTCTAAGTAGGAACAACACAAGAAAACCTAAGAGAACGTCATTTAAAAAAGAGTAAATTTGCTAAAATATGAGCCCTAATAGAGTTATTTACATTAACATATTGAAAGATCAGTAGATAGTGAATTTATTTTGAAAAATTTATATCTCAAAAACCATTTGACGTAGATGTCTTTTAGCACTCAAATTAAAGCTAGTTTAATGAGCTATAAAGTAGTTTATGATGTTTATCTTCGTAGGAGTAAT
>NW_027113216.1:110632-111065 GCF_000696795.3 Halyomorpha halys | reverse complement strand
TTCAGCTATAAACTCTATTTTTATTATCATCACTTTTTTTTTTCATACTTTAATTACATAACTATTATTATTTTTGTTTTTTTTCAATAATTTATTTTTATTATTTATAGATATAAAATTCTAATGATTATTGAATAATTATAATGGAAAACATGTAAAAGCATTTTTAACTGTTTCGTCTGTCCACGGCCGATCTAGAGCGCGTAAAGAAGTTTCACTTCGAAATACAAAAATATCGTTACTGTCAACATAGTGACTGGGCAGACACTCAACGAGCAGACGTTGCTAGATTTGGGGGAGTGTAATTGGGACTCCATAAAAAATGCAGAAGCTGACTGAGGAGTGATACTCGGACTGACAGACTGACAGTTAACCTGACATGGCTCAGGCTGGCCTCAAACTTACTGTCATGTATCCTCTACGACAATAATCC
>NW_027113216.1:104957-109018 GCF_000696795.3 Halyomorpha halys | reverse complement strand
GGCTAGATCAGTTACATATGGAACATTAAGGTCTTTATGTATGATTTTATTTATGACAAAGTAAGGAGCATTGAAGATTTTACAAAAGATTTTGGATTGCAATGATTGGATAAAAGATGAATTCGAAGGTTAAGGCTATAAATTAGTAAAAAAAAAACGTATAGTTAAATATTGAATTATTTTGGTGCAAATGAGTAAAAGAATTTGTTTACTAAAATTCAATGTAAAATTAGTTGATTGTGACTGTATGTTAATTGTAAATATTTTTATTTGTAAAACTTGATAATGCGCAGAAAGCCCAAAACGTTGTTCGGATGATATAAAGAATAAATAAGTGGATAAAGGACATAAAATAAAGAAATATAATAATATACAAAATGGATTAAGGTTGTTTTGATATTTCATATACATATATCTGCAGTTCCTGATAGAAATTATATTCATCTACCCTGAAATATCATCTTGGAATATAAAAATTTTTTTTTTAGAATCATCTTGATTGATTTACTGATAGTCTATAATAATAATGTGAACTAATACAACTCATGAGGGAGGATGGGTTAAGTTCTTTATAAGGAAGCACTGTTTTTAGAACAATGGTCATACAAGGAAATGATTTTTTTTATGATCATGCTCAGCCGCCAAATTTTTCCTTAATTAAGGCACCCACTTTATGAGGCTGGGTAGACATCAGGAGGGCTCCAAACCAACAGGGTTGACTCATGGGTGCAGTGTAATAGAAATTAATTATTTGCCACTGCCGGATTCAGACCTGTATCCTTAGAGTTAGTAGAACAGTATCTAACCGCTGCGCCATTGCACTCTCTATTGATAGTCAATAATCAAAATTAATAATAGTGGGGTTATACTGATATAATATATATATTCTTATTCTCAACTTCTGATTCTTCATATAAAATCAGCCATTTTTCTAGAATGCATTAAATAGATTAATACTATTTTTCATTAGTGGCAATTGTTGGGATTGTTTCCAATAATAACATGTGATATCACACTCAATCACCCTTGTGCGAATCATAGTATTTTTTTTTTTCAATATTTTATTTTATTTTTTATGAAAACAAATGTTTGTCTAAGAATTCCAACTCATACATTTATTACAAGATGATTTCATCAGAAAACTGTTTACACAATTTTATTCCTAGTTACTAGCAGTTATCGGTGCAATGACTTACAATGCAGAAAATCCAAATTCATCTCAAAGACTAAAGTTCAGACTGATGAAAGACTTTCAGCTATAAACTCTATTTTTATTATCATCACTATTTTTTTTTTCATACTTTAATTACATAACTATCATTATTTTTGTTTTTTTTCAATAATTTATCTTTATTATTTATAGATATAAAATTCTAATGATTATTGAATAATTATTAATAATATTTAGGGATGTCTTTTGTAAGAGACTTTAATTCCTCCCCCTCTCCCATTACCAATTGTTAAATGAATAACCAATTCTAATAAGGACTATGTAAAGTCCTCGAGGCCAATAAAGAAATAGATGAAAAAACTAATCACTTTGTAATTACTCTTGATACCCAATATTTTATGTCTACTCTAGCTAATTGTAGGAATCTCTACACAAAGATTATTTATTTATTTTTCATCTATTAAGAAGGATTTTTCACTATCTTTAAATGGCTTTCCATGGTGTGAACAGGGTCCAGACCATGGGCCATTAAAGACTCAGGATGAATAAAGAAAAATTGGACTTTGATGCTCCTAAGCTCTTCTCATGGCATATCCTTTAGCTTGGAGCTAGGTTTGTGATGTCATGCAGAGTAAGAATGACTGTTTCTACAACATCTTTTGTTGTATTCAATGGTTCATATTTCATGACAAAGAATAAGAATAGTTCCTAGCTCACGTAATAATTGCATGAAAGTTGATTAGAATAAAGTTTTAGTTACTATATTTTGGGTAGTTAAATATTAATAAAGTAAAGTAGCAGATTGTCATGTTTTTCAATACCAGTCATTTAAATCAATTTAATTAGAGAAAATATTAACTACTGCACAGCAAATTAGCATAATTTTTGTGAATCACCGGTGATAACAAGCAGCAACAGACCTCACCTTCTCTAAGGCTACTTTAACACAGGCCAAGACAGTCCAGTCTGGATCATTGCTTCTTGATAAATGACCACAACATGTTTGTATACGGTTGGCTCAAGAATTAATGATAATTCGGACTGTACGATTTGAGTTCTTAAGTTCAATTACTTGTTATAAAAAGTAGGTTTTATTATTTTGGTTTGTAAATAAAATGGTAGATGGTGACACTATGATACTGCTGCATGCCTGTTGCTTTGTTCTAGAATAGTCTGTCATGGCATCCATTATTGAACACACTCTCGTTGTCTTTATTTATGAAACCCCCCTAAATTCCACAACTTTATTCCTCTCAGTATAAATTACCCACTGGCTGTTTATCTCATACTGCCAAATTACATGCCATCTTAGAAGCCCTCCAATACATTAATCAGTCCACAGAACTTAATATTGTATTTTTAACAGACTGCTGGAGTGCATTGTTATCTCTAAATAATAATATAAACTAAAATATCAGTAATAACAAAATGAAAATAGTAAAAAAAAACTATTATCAAGCAGTGAAAGAAAATAAAAAAATAATATTTAAGTGAATTAAGGGTCACACTGGGATCCCAAATAATGATGCAGCTGATAAAATGGTGAAATTAGCCATTACATGAGGTCAGCTGGTAGACTATAAGTTGCCTTACACCAACATCATAAAGTGATTAAATTAGATCGGATAGAAATCTAGAAAAGACCTCACGATGGACTTCTATAAAAATATGTTTCCTCATATCATTTGAAAACCATGGTTCTCACAAGGAAAAATACTGAAAGATATCATAAAATCTTTTAGGAAACAGGATAAATCATAGAATTCATAATAACTACCTGCACAAATAGGCGTAATTTGTCAATAATAACTTTAATGAGAAAATTTCGGTGGTAACAATACCCTTAAACATATTATACCTGGATGTCCAGCATACAAAAACCAATAAGAAATAATACTAGGAGATGATGGTTGGGGTGCGGTCAAAATGAAACACAAATAAGGTGTAGCTTATTTAATTGCACCAATGCTTCGGCTAGAGTTTCTAGCCTTCATCAGGGCTAAGAACAGAACAAGATAACAACCAATAAGTATAGAAAAAAAAAGAAAATATAAACAGAATGACATAAAGTGAATAATTTTACAGAATGGAATTAATAAAATGAAGTGATGAGAGAAAATAAAATCTATACATAGGTAATTGAAAAAGTAGGTAAAATAAAATAATTAAGGAAATAAATGCAAAGAAGTATGAATATATTAGTTATTAATAATTTAAAAATAGAAATATGGAAAGAAAAAGAAAATTGAGAGAAAGAAAATATAAAAATATGTAACCATAATAATTGATAAAGAGGCAAAATATAAGTAAAGTTTAACAAAAGAGATGAATAGAAGAGAAAAAATTTTTTGAAAACAACAACTATCATATATCTTATATTTTGCTAGGGTAGAAATATTTTATAGTTTAAATAAAATAATTTGTATCAAAGTTAAGTCTCGAAACACTCTTTATTATCTTTATTATTTATTATCACTCTTTATTACCATCCAGTCTTTCAACCAATCCGGCCATCATCAAGGACAATCTTAAATATAAATTTACACCTCATATCCGCTAACTTATAAACTTTTTGCAGGTTATTATGCCCAGGTCATTAATTTAAGTCAAATCATTCATAATTTTAGTATCACAGCCTCAAATTGATTTATAAAACTTTACTGACTATTATGGCCTAGTCAATTTATTAACACAGTAAAAATAAATCTGTATTTTTCATTATAACATTTAGTAATAATTTATATTCTTCTTAATTTTGTATTTTACTATCACTACCTTACCACAATATGATAATGATAGTAAAATACAAAAATTATGAAGAATAAAAATTATTACTAATTGTTGTAATGATTCTTATTTTTAAATGGTAAAGAATGAAGATATTAGTTTG
>NW_027113216.1:98399-103817 GCF_000696795.3 Halyomorpha halys | reverse complement strand
TAGTAATGATAATATAAAATTAGATAAATACAGAGTTTATATAGAAAATATCTTGCATCAGTCAGGGCTTTAGTCTTCAAGATTTAATTAGATATCCTTCATTGTAACTCACTGCACTTTTAAGTGCTAGTAACTGTGAAAGGAATTTTGTATAACTTCTTTGATAAAATCATCTATTGATTATAATTTTAGTTTATGATATAATTAGCTATTTCTAATAAGCCAAATGACATCTACTGTTATTCTTAGGTCATTGTTAAGAAATGATTGTAATTTTTTTTTTGTAAAGAATGCTACCCCCAGACTTTCACAACCTTATATCAATAATGAAATGTCTTTTTATTGTTTTGTGAACGAGAATAGTTGTAGTGATCAGTTCAACAATTAATTATCCAACATTTAATGTAGTAAGAAAAAAAAAATAAGTTGTTAAAACCTATCAATACTTCCATATTGCTATGACTTTTAAAAATATATATTGTAATATCCTGTTTTTTTTCAATAAATAGTTGTTAGTTGTTGTTGTTTATGTATCAATATTCAATATTGTTCATTTATTTTGTTGAACCAAAAGACAATCTAACCAATTTTGATCGATCAAATAAAGAGTAAAAATGTATCATTCAAAATATTCAAAATGGTGGCACCCCTCCATCTGAAGTCTGGTGAATTGCTGTTATGTTGAGAAGATAGATTAAAATTTTATAATTTTTTTTTTATTTTCTATCATTATTGTATTTAAACTAAACTCAAGAAAATATAGAAGAGGAGAATTAAGGAAAAATATACATTAAGAAAATCATAGACAAAAACTAAAAATTGTTGTGGGACAATCAATGTTTGCATCTACTACGGAACAATTAACAAAGGTAACAGGACACTTGTTCTAAATATGCAGGAGAGATGACGTTTCCTGGAAGCAGGTGGTCAGACCACTACTTTTTCTTCTTTCAATGGTAGATATTTAGAAAGAAGACTTCAAGAGTCACCAGTCATCCAAGAAGATTATATCATTGAAGGAAGAAAACACTCTTTGTTAGGATCACCGAGAAAGAGGATGTCTCCTGGAAGAGGCGGTTCTGAATCCTGTGTTTACTGTCAGAAGTAGATTTTGAGAAAGAAGACATCAAGAACCATCAGTCATCATAGAAGCATATATAATTGGTTAGTTTGCTTTACCTAGGATTTAATTATACTTGTAAAAGTAGCTATTAATTTAATTAAGTGTCATTGTTTTCTAATTGTAACTTTAATTAAGTGTCATTGTTTTCTAATTGTCATTGTTTTCTAATTGAAAACCCACCCTGAAATAAGAGTCAATAATTTTATATATAATTTAAAATTATTCTCAAATCTATTTAATATTTACTTTATTAAATTAAATCTTGTAGTCATCAAAGCTATATTTTAGAGCTGAGAATAAATAAAAAATATTAAATTTCCTTTTATTTATTTTAATAGATTTGGAATGTTATAATATAGATTTTTAAATGATCCTACTTATTAAAATAAAGAATATTCTTTGAATTTTTTAACATGTGTATAAAAAATTGAAAAAAAAATACAACAATGCAATCAGTTCGCCAAAGAACTATCCAAGACTTTATGTAATATAACAAAAACAATTACTAATTAAAACCTATCACTATTTCCATATTGAATAAAATATTTATTTATTATTTTTTTAAAATGTTCTGACTTACCAAAAAAAAAATTATATAAACGGTAGATGGTCCAAGTCCGATAAAATAAAAACTCAAATAGTAATTAAACTATTAAATGTGAGCCAAAGTTTCGCCCCATGTGTAGGGTTTTATCAGGGCTGGATAGTAAACAAATATAATATAAAGTAATAAATATAAGATAATGGGTAAATATGAGATAAAAGATATGGCAGGATAATAGGTAAGTTAACTTCTGAAATGCAGAATAAAGAGTAAAATAAAAGAAACTTTTATTTTATTATTTTACTGATGAAGCCCTACAACTTACGGTGGAACATTAGCTCACATTAAATAGTTGAATTACTATTTAAGTTTTTTCTTTGGTAAGACTATCTTCCTTATTACACATGGTCAATCAATAATCTTCCAAATAAAATTATTGTTTTTAAATTTTTTTACATGTTTTGAAAATACCATATCGATAATTGTTGTTGGTGTATTGATTACACGAGCATGGCTAAGAAAGGTAATAGCTATAACATCCATAACAGTTGTTTAAATATGGGTGATATATTTATCTTTTTAACAAAATAGGGAACCATAAAAGCACTGTTAATTGGCATTAAATAATTCTGTTTTATTTAAAATAATTTTATTCAAAATTGCTTTAATGAATAGAACCACTAATTTCATCTTCCTATCGTTTAGAATTTTTTTAAAAACAAAATTGTATATGTATAATTTTATTGTAATTGAAGCAAAATTATAAGCATTTAATAAAGTAATATTGAATAAATCACTCATCTAATTAAATCATAAAATTGCAAGAGAGAACAGCTAAGGTAGAACAGTTTTTTTTGTTTTTTTGGGGGGTTTTTTCGTGCAAGAAACCAAAATATTATGTTGTAATAAATGTTCTCTCTAGTGAAAATAGCTTTATTTCTCATTCTGAAATAATTTATATAAATTTAATTAGAACTTACTCATATTTAGCTAATATATATTCATTAAAAATGCTTAAGATAGTTTAATGGTTGGCTTATCATTAGTTATTGATATTATATATAACCTACACGAATATATCTGTCTGAAAGTGCCAAATAATCTGGTCCAAAAGGTTCTTTGATGATAAACGTGTCAATCGGTTTGTTATCAGTTTTAAAATAAGAATGTAAATAATTATAAGTTAATGGCCAGAAATTAGACCCATCTCAATGTTCTATAAAAATACTATAATAAATAGATGATCAGTTGCAAAATTAAAAATTGTCTTCAAAAGTTTTTACTCTAACAATCAGACACATATAAACTGATTTTCAGTTCCAACTAATTAATAAAAAGTTTATGACTATTTTTGCTTTTCTTCAAACTTAACCATCAAGTTCGAATTAACATATTGTCAATGAACCATATGCAATAAAATACTAAAAATTATTACAGCAAGCATTTTTTATTTTGTAATTATTTTTATTTTTGTTTTGATGATGACTTCAATAAATATCTTAAAGTTTACTTAAAATACACACTTCATCATAAACCTGATTAATAATTAATAATGATTGAATAAATAAAAATAAATTATTATGAAAAATAATGACAATAATAGTAGGTAACTGAAGAATGAAAAATAGAAAAGAAATGATAGCAACAAAAATAACTAATAAAAATTTTAAAAAACAGATAAAAATAAAAAAAATAAAAAAACAGATAAAAACCTTAATTCAGAGACAAAAAATTATATACATAGGTTGTTTTAGGGTTAAGTGGCCAAACTGAAAATATGAATCAAGGACTTCAAAACAAAACAAAAATTCCCTCTGAAGGTTTGTCCGCTAATGCTTTGTATAGGAGGCATTCACATCTGACATCAATGCCTACAGTTGTTTCCTTGGGAATGGCTTAAGGGCTGAAACGTTGGAGATATTTTGAAATAAATAGTTGAGAGTAAAAGTGGATCAATTGTTGTTTGTGTTAGTAATAAAACTTATTTATTTCTTCCAACTTCTTCATTAATTAAATACAAACATTAGATTCATATTAAATGTTGTTCAAAATGATTTCCTTGAGTATTAGGACAGATCAAAGATGCTGAGCTTTCTTCAACAGCAGCAGTGACAGAAAGACATTGGATATGTGTTATTGTTTTACAAGAATCAATTATCCTTTTTCGTTCGGAATTAAGATTATTGATTGGCCTTACATAAACTTTATTTTTAATGTCACCCCAAACAAAAAAATCCAGTGGTGTCAGATCTGGAGAGCATGCAGGCCAAGCCACTAGTTCTGTACGGCCAATTCATTAATTGGGATAATTAACATTTAGCCATTGTTGTGGACCTCTTTCATGACGTGTAGGACAACCACCTAATTGAAGCTACATGTCCCTTCTCAGTTGTAGTGGAATATGTTCAACTAAATCATAGTAATCATTATAAGGAAATTCCAGAAATGTGCCCGCATTGAGTCGAGGCGGCATGAAATACATACCTATTAAAATATTATCTATTATCCCCCAACCACCCATTGCACTGAAACTGGTGCTGAAAATGATGCTCACGACTTGCATGGAGATTTCCCTGCGACCAGAGGTGATTATTTTTCTGATTGAAGATACCTCTTCTAGTGGAGGTAGCTTCATCTGCCCAGAGAATGTTTCCTGAAAATTATGGATTATGTTCATCTTGATTTAAGTACTAATCTGAAAAATGTCTTCTTTGCCAAAAATCTTGTGGTAAATGAATTTTTTACCCAATGATAATGATATGGGTGAAGTCTATCAGCAATGAGAGTTCTCCATACTGTAGTTGGCATAATATTTAAGTCTGCTCCAGCTCTTCGTACACTGCCAGATGGATTATCATCAAAATATTGTAATATGGTTGCACTCCTTTCTTCATTTCATAAAGGGGCAAAAATACCATCAGCACGTTGTATTACAGCAAATGTACCAGTTTCTCTAAGACGTTGAAACGTGTAGCTAAAGATATACTTGTTTGGTAATTTTCTATTTGGAAATCACTTGACATATTCACAACAGGCAGTATTAGCATTACCATTACAAAAACCATTCAGAATATCATAAAGTATAATTTTCACCATTAGTATAAATTGAAGGTATAATGATGAGTCTCTTACAAAGCCTCTTACAAACTGGTAAATGTTATTGACTGTTCCAAATTCTAATTCTAAATAGTATTAATCCTTATGATGCCAATAGTTTTTATACTGTTAGGGATAAAAGGCCATATTAGTATTCTGTCTAATCCATCTCCTAAACAAAGCGTTTGCAGACATACCTTCACTTTGAACAACATTTAATATGAATCATAATGTTAAAATTTGATTAATAAAGTAATTAGAACTAATAAATACGTTTTATTTATTTCATATAACGTAAATGATTCATAACAATGACAATTTTTAGAAGTGAATATCTCCTAAACAAAGTGTTTGCGGAAATACCTTCAGAGGAATTTTTTTTTTGTTTTAAGGTCTTTAGTTCATAATTTCAGTTTGACCACTTAACTCTGAAACACCGTGTATAAAGAAAATAATAATAAACAAGCTTGGAAAAATACATAACAATACATTAAGATGATAGTAGTAAGTTGATACTTCTAAAAGATAAAATATAATATTGTAGAGGTAACAATTATACAAACTAAATGTTAATACAAGAAAAATAAAAAGAAATAAACATAACAAAAGGTGTGGAAAAAAATTATGAATAATATAATAATAAAATATTTAAATT